>NW_022261984.1:2171108-2191108 GCF_002021735.2 Oncorhynchus kisutch
CCATAGTGACATACCCTAGTACTGTACTGACCACCATAATAAACCTGAGACCTAGTCCAGCTGTAGTGACAGATCCTAGTACTGTACTGACCACCATAATAAACCTGAGACCTAGTCCAGATGTAGTAACAGACCCTAGTACTGTACTGACCACCATAATAAACCTGAGACCTAGTGACAGACCCTAGTACTGTACTGACCTCCATAATAAACCTGAGACCTAGTGATAGACCCTAGTACTGTACTGACCTCCATAATAAACCTGAGACCTAGTCCAGCTGTAGTGACAGACCCTAGTACTGTACTGACCCCCATAATAAACCTGAGACCTAGTCCAGCTGTAGTGACAGACCCTAGTACTGTACTGACCCCCATAATAAACCTGAGACCTAGTCCAGCTGTAGTGACAGACCATAGTACTGTACTGACCACCACAATAAACCTGAGACCAAGTCCAGCTGTAGTGACAGACCCTAGTACTGTACTGACCTCCATAATAAACCTGAGACCTAGTGACAGACCCTAGTACTGTACTGACCTCCATAATAAACCTGAGACCTAGTGACAGACCCTAGTACTGTACTGACCTCCATAATAAACCTGAGACCTAGTGACAGACCCTAGTACTGTACTGACCTCCATAATAAACCTGAGACCTAGTCCAGCTGTAGTGACAGACCATAGTACTGTACTGACCACCACAATAAACCTGAGACCAAGTCCAGCTGTAGTGACAGACCCTAGTACTGTACTGACCCCCATAATAAACCTGAGACCTAGTGACAGACCCTAGTACTGTACTGACCTCCATAATAAACCTGAGACCTAGTCCAGCTGTAGTTACAGACCCTAGTACTGTACTGACCCCCATAATAAACCTGAGACCTAGTGACAGACCCTAGTACTGTACTGACCTCCATAATAAACCTGAGACCTAGCCCAGCTGTAGTGACAGACCCTAGTACTGTACTGACCCCCATAATAAACCTGAGACCTAGTCCAGCTGTAGTGACAGACCCTAGTACTGTACTGACCACCATAATAAACCTGAGACCTAGTCCAGCTGTAGTGACAGACCCTAGTACTGTACTGACCACCATAATAAACCTGAGACCTAGTCCAGCTGTAGTGACAGACCCTAGTACTGTACTGACCCCCATAATATACCTGAGACCTAGTAAAGCTGTAGTGACAGACCCTAGTACTGTACTGACCCCCATAATAAACCTGAGACCTAGTCCAGCTGTAGTGACAGACCCTAGTACTGTACTGACCACCATAATAAACCTGATACCTAGTCCAGCTATAGTGACAGACCCTAGTACTGTACTGACCACCATAATAAACCTGAGACCTAGTCCAGCTGTAGTGACAGACCCTAGTACTGTACTGACCTCCATAATAAACCTGAGACCTAGTCCAGCTGTAGTGACAGACCCTAGTACTGTACTGACCCCCATAATAAACCTGAGACCTAGTGACAGACCCTAGTACTGTACTGACCTCCATAATAAACCTGAGACCTAGCCCAGCTGTAGTGACAGACCCTAGTACTGTACTGACCTCCATAATAAACCTGAGACCTAGTCCAGCTGTAGTGACAGACCCTAGTACTGTACTGACCCCCATAATAAACCTGAGACCTAGTCCAGCTGTAGTGACAGACCATAGTACTGTACTGACCACCACAATAAACCTGAGACCAAGTCCAGCTGTAGTGACATTCCCTAGTACTGTACTGACCTCCATAATAAACCTGAGACCTAGTCCAGAGTAGTGACGGCATAATGCACACAGACAGAAGGGACAAAGACACAACAATGAAGGAAGCCTGTCCTATAGGTCTTTTAGAAGCGTGTGTGTGCGTGCGTGTGGGTGCGCCTGTCTGCTGCCTCAGCGTGACACCAGGACAATGTCAGACAGAACGCAGACCCCGCCACCGTCATGGTTACCATCGTCATTGCCAAACATTGGACAGCTGTGATTTATCAGTTCTGAACTGCTGGTTGATAACATACAGAACATTCAAAAATGATTCACACCCCTTGACTTTTACAAATGTTGTTGTGTTACAGCCGGAATTTAAAATGTATTAAATTTAGATTTACACAATACCCCATAATGTCAAAGTGGAATTATGTTTTTATAAATTCTTACAAATTCATTAAGAATGAAAAGATTAAACGTCTTGAGTCAATACATATTTAACCCCTTTGTTAAGCCTACATTTGTTCAGGAGTAATAATTTGCTTAACAAGACACATAATAAATTGGACAGACATTGTGCAATAATAGAGCGTAAGATGATTTTGGATTGACTACCTTATCTCCTGACCCCACATATACAATTACTGTTACTGTAAGGTCCTTCAGTCCAGCAGTGAATTTCAAACACAGATTCAACCACAAAGACCAGGGAGGTGTTCCAATGCCTCGTAAAGAAGGGCACGTAATAGTAGATGGGTCAAAAAAACAAAAAAATAACATTGAATATCCCTTTGAGCATGGTGAAGTTATGTATTTCACTTTGGATGGTGTATTAATACACCCAGTCACTACCAAGATACAGGCGTCCTTACTAACTCAGTTGCCGGAGGGGAAGGAAACCACTCAGGGACTTCACCATGAGGCCATTGGTGACTTTAAAACAGTTACAGATTTTAATGGCTGTGATAGGAGAAAACTGAGGATGGATCAACAAAATTGTAGTTACCCCACAATACTAACCTAAATGACTGTGAAATGAAGGAAGCCTGTACGGAATAAAAATATTCCAAAACATGCATCCTGTTTGCAACAAGGCACTGAAGGGAAAACTGCATAAAGGTGGCAAAGAAATGAACTTGAACTTTTTGTCCTGAATACAAAGCTTTATGTTTGGGGCAAATCCAACACAACCCATCACTGAGTACCACTCTTCATATTTGCAAGCATGGTGGTGGCTACATCATGTTATGGGTATGCTTGTCATCTGCAAGAACTAGGAAGTTTTTTAGGATACAAAAAAAATGGAATAGAGCTAAACACAGGCATCACTACTACACAGGAGCGCCATTTGAAAGTAAATGCGTTTTTTGGCAGAAATGCCTTCTGGAACATGTGAACTTATATGTGCCTTAATAATAAACGTGTATACCATCTGTGAATACGAATACAATTGTTAAATTACGAGCCTAGTTGGTTTAGCCACGGAAAAAGTCAGAAACCTTCCCGTTAGCCATGATTGGCTGAGATAATGAGTGGGCTGGATATGCCGAGAGATGAGTATGTATTGGTCTGCCATATAGCACACTTCTGTCTATAATATGAGCTGTTCAGTATGTGTTGGTAATCCATTCTAACGCGGCTTTTTGATAGATATCACGTAGTAGAACAGCATAAGTGTTGCTCTCCACTTTCTGGAGGACAGAGCTTTGAAATCAGTGGAATTAGAGAATGATAGCCAATGAGATGGAGAAAATTCTGGTGTTTGATTGCAAATATGCAGACGGAGTCGAAAAGAGAACACACAGAAGGTACAACTGACTAGGTATCCCCCTTACCCCTTACCCTGTCCCTTTCTTGTTTTTCATGTTTTTAATATGCGAGAGACGGGCTACCCCTGGTGGAAAGAGGCTGTATACGGCACAAAATGAGTTGCAAATGCATGCCGTACAGTACGTAGTGACACGTCACGATGTAACGTACCGCGTCAGAGGGGTCCGTTTTTTCATCCTTTCTCGGATATTATTAGTCCATTATCACGTCAATCAATGCTGAATTGAAACTTAGTTCACACCCCGGATTTTGTTGCCAACACAGTCGCTACAGTCCCATTAGTTTTCATTGCAGCCTCGTTTGAATACTGTGGCAACTATTTCAATAGAATGTTTATGACGTCACTGCGACAACTGTCGATAGACTATGTCTATGTACTCCGATATCAGAGGACTCTCGTCTGAGTTTGCCAGAGCGCAGAATAACAGCCGAATTTACGAACCTGTTGAATACGGCAGTAAACATGGGCAAAAAAGCGTAATTAAATTGTTGCCAGCAGCACCGTTGCTGTTTAGACAAGCGGTCTTCATCAGGGTCTGTCTGTCTTCACCAATGCTCTGATAACATTAAAACATCCCAAACAGCTCTGCTAGGGTGAGGAAAATGAGTGAGCCGTTCTCTCATTTGTGTCAGGAAGTAGCTAGCAAGTTAGCCAACATTAGCTTGGGTGCATGACTGCTGTTGTTAGATCAGAACGCTCAGATCTACCCTACTCCTCAGCCAGAGCATCCAGTGTGCACTCTGAAAGCTCCGAGAGCCAAACGCTCTGAATTTAAACGGACAATCTGACAATGCTCTGAGTTTATGAATGCCCAGAGCACGCTCTGGCACTCCAGATTACAATTACAAACAGACCGGTGGTATAAACCAGCCTTTAGTCCTGAAATGTTTGGTTGTTTAGTACATAGCCTTAATCCTGAATCCTTAAAGAGATGGGTGGTGCTAAAGCTTAAGAGGGTTTGTTTAGTGTAGACAACGAAGAGCTCTGCAGTATGCACCAAAACATTCAAGGGTCATTTTGTCAAAAGTTTATCAAATTTCAAAGCAGAATTACTTTCCCATTGTTCCTCAACAGAATTGTATGACATACCGTTGTCTATCTCTGAGTCTCTACTTTTATCCAATGTAAAAAAATAAAAAGAATAAAATGTTGCTACATAAGACCGAATCGTGACGGCTAGTCACAAATGTGGAACAAGTCAAGGGTATGAATACTTCTGAAGGGACTGTAGGGTACTCTAGTTATGTTGTTTGCCATTTTGACAGATTTTCCCATTATTTCTCCCATATCTCAACTACAGTCAGACTGTAGTTCTGTTCCCAAACACTAGAGAATACATTATCTGGGTACGTCTCAAATGGCGCCCTATTCCCTTTATAGAGCACTACTTTTGACCAGAGCTACTGTATGGCACCTGGTCAAAAGTAGTGCACCAAATAGGGAATAGGGTGACATCAAATCAAATCAAATGTTATTGGTCACATACATGTGTTTAGCAGATGTTATTGTGGTTGTAGCGAAATGCCTGTAAAAGCAAACTTTTGGGAGGCAGCCTGGATCTTTATTCAAAGAAATTAGACTGTAAGACCATATATGGGTTACCCGTGCTAGTTTGTCACCGTAGCTTTGTGGTTACATGTGTATAGGTGTATTTAGTTGGGCCCTGGTTGAAAGTGCCATTACGGCTGCCTTCAATGTCTTACTGTAAAGTCAGAGAAAATATGGGTTGATCATGACAGATTTCAGTCAAATGTTGCATACTAGATATGAGAAGTAGGTTTCTACTCAGGTTTCAGAGTTGTGACTGATGATGAGTAGGTGGAGGAGAAAGAGGGAGAAGAGGAGGAAGAGGAGAAAGAGAAGGAACGGCAGGAGGAAGTGAGTTACCACCACCACAACAACAAACATAGTTGAGACAGGAAGCAGTTCTAAGCGTCCACTTCAGTGCAGCTTTAGCAAGTGGCTAAAAGGCTAAGAAGCTCAGAATAACTCCCACTTAACCTACACTGTATTCTTTCTATTACTACTTAGCCATTCTCTAAATAGGTTGAATGAGGCCAATTGAACTTTACGATATTCCGCTCTTAAAGTTGAATGGCACTAATGTACAATAAAAAAAAGAGACAGTCAAAGGCTTTGGGCAATTGGAGGCTTCAAGATTTCATTTGAGTACCTGCCTGCTCTTTTCCGTTTACATGTGAGACATGGGGAGCTGAATGAGAGAGAGAATTCTATTGAAATTGAGAGAGACATGGAGAGCTGAGAGAGAGAGTTGAGAAAGGGAGAGTAAGGAGACCTAGGGATGAGAGAGAGAGAGAGAGAGAGAGACATGGAGAGAGACATGGAGAGAGAGATATGGAGAGCTGAGAGAGAGAGTTGAGAAAGGGAGAGTAAGGAGACCTTGGGATGAGAGAGAGAGAGAGTGAGAAATACAGAGAGAGAGAAAGAAATAGAGAGAGACAGAGATAAAGAGAGCGAGAGAAAGATAGAGTGAGTAGGCCTTGGGATGAGAGAAAGAGAGCGAGACAGACAGAGCGAGTGAGTAGGCCTCGGGACTAGAGGAGAGCGAGAGGACTCTGTCAAGTCTCATTCCCTCTGATTTTAATGGAAATCCCGGAGACGGCGATAAGATGCTCCCGAATCGGGAACCCGAACCCATTTGGATTTAATTCCAGGCTCTCCAAAGTTTTTAAACTTGAATGTAGCTCCTTTAAGTGCCAGCTGCTGACAACATCGATTTCGCGTTAAGCCCCGGTGTCCGATGTGGTTTGCCTTCCCTTCCAAATTGACAGAGACATCTATTTTCTCCTCTTCTCCCTCTTCTTCTGTCAATGTCCTCCATCACACGAGGAATAATTGAGAATTAAAAAGACAGAGAGAGGAAAGTAGGAGCAGTAAATCTAATTGGCTGTGTTCCCCAACTTCCTCATAGAGGCCCACAAGTTGTAATTTGTGTGGCCGCCAGGGCTGGACTGATGAGGGAGGAAGTCGATGCGGGACGAAGACAGGAAGGTCAGGACGTGTCACTGGGTGTCACGGCGCACAAAGACTGACAGAACTCCGTCACACTAAGGCTACAGAGAGGTCCATCTGTTTCATAACACCCCTCGTTGTGCGTCAAAGCCCACGGTTTGCCGACAACGCTTTGTGTCAAGTGTCTAGTGCTCGTCTTACACTCTCTATGATCGTATCTTCTCCTCTTCAGGGCATTGTCCTACCTCTAATGGTAGACCCTGATGAAGACAGACAGACCCTGATGAAGACAGATCTACCTCTAATGGTAGACCCTGATGAAGACAGACAGACCCTGATGAAGACAGACAGATCTACCTCTAATGGTAGACCCTGATGAAGACAGACAGACCCTGATGAAGACAGACAGACCCTGATGAAGACAGACAGACCCTGATGAAGACAGACAGACCCTGATGAAGACCACTTGTCTAAACATATTTAGTTATTAAATGATTACATCTGAGCTCCTAGAGTGTGAGGCTCTCCTTTTCTTTTTCAACTGTTCTACTCCACTAGCCTAAACAGGTGTGCATTTCTTTCAACTCCAGATCTACCTCTAAAAGGTAGACAAGGTAGACATCTCCTATACAGGAAAGAGATGAAAAAGAAGAAGGGAAGAGGAGAAATAAGAAAAAAAATGTATTTTTATAGTTAAGTGACGATATACAATGATCTTTTACCGGGGATGTTGGAAGTTAATTAAATAGCGGGTGTAGTTACTAAAGCCAGGCTGGGGGCCTGGAGCTGAAAGGAGAGCGGGACACATCTCAGGAACCAGCTAGTGTTCATTTAAAGGTGATCCTGTAACAGCAGGGAGACGGACTCTGAAAGTCTGACAACGCTTGAGTTGTTTAGGACCAATCACACAAACCAGTTCCACTTCAGCAGCGGCCATTGTGCTTAGCATGCAAACAACACGCAGGGGACATCATGGAGTTGGATAGAGGGTGCACTTCCTGAAGAAGAACTGGACATTGAAAAGACAGGATCAGGGTCTGTCTAACTCTATAGGGGGACATTTACTTATCACACTGGTCTCTAACCTGTGACCTCTCACCTGCCCAGGATGCACTATCGGTCATAGCAACAAGGAAGTCTAATAGAGATTGAAGTGGTGCTTTAGGAGTTAGGAGTAAGTTACCTTCTAAATGCCACTAACATTTACTATGAGACGAAAGGCTCTTCCCAAAACCATCCGTCCCTCCCCCTGAAAAATCAGCTTTGAAAAGAAGAAGGCGACAAATAAGTCAGAACATGCATAGTTATTTTTCCTCCTACTGTTCCATGCTATCAAACTATCACAGTCTTGGAGAACACAGCTTTTCTTTCCGAGTTAATTACAGAGCTAATGACAAGGTTCGCTCCAGGGAAGTCTCGACAGCGTGCTGGGCCACAGACCGAAGAGCAGACAGACAGAGACAGAGAGACAGACAGATAACAGGCACCTCATCATGACTGCAGCGTTAATGAGGTCACATCTCTCCCCCAAATAAATAGAGAGGAGAACAAAGCTGGACAAGGTTGTGCTGATTGATGGAGCTCGTTAGGTTAATAAGACACTTAATGAACTCCTGCTACTAGCATCAGTATTGTAGCCCTCCTAAAACACACACACACACCCCAACAACACACCCACCCCAACACACTCCAACCTGACCCCCGTATCCCCCTCTCACCTCTCCTTCTGACGACTGGAGCAACAGGTCTTTCCGGCAGGAGGCCTTGAAGTCGCCCACCCCGGCGTTGACCTCCACCCCTCTGGGAGCCTCTAGACTCAGGGTCCTGGTGGGAGACTCCAGCCTGCAGAGAACCAGACATCCAGGGATTCAATTAGACAACGAATCACTTTAGATTCAAAGCATGGGTGACTTGAAGGATCAATAATGAAAACACAGTGTACAATTAGAATGTAAGTCGCCGATCGGAAAAAATAACTGAACTGAAACTTCTTTTAAAGCAGCATTTCTTTAAAAACTATTACACAGATCTAGCTGAGAGGATTTGATTGGACTGTGGTGTGAAAGGGAGGGGGGACACTAAGTGATACACAGGCACATTAGGACACATATTTTCTCACTATTCCTCTCTCTCTCTGTGACACACAGGCACACACACACACACACACACACACACACACACACACACACACACACACACACACACACACACACACACACACACACACACACACACACACACACACACACACAGAGAGACGGAAGCCTGGATGGGAAGTCTCCCTGTGGACTGAGCGGTCATCTGGTCCACTGGTCCATCAGGTTAGCTGGTGAAACAGGCCTCGGATAATTAACCACCTGACAGAAATGAATATATTGACTTAACGATCCCTCCTTCCAACTTCTCTGCAAAAAAAAAGCTCACAGCCTCGTTCTCTTATACAGTCAGAATATCATCCAATATCTATGAATAGCTCTGGTCCTTTCGGCCGTTTTAAAAGAGGAATTCAATCAGGTCATTGATTTTCTGTTTCTGCTCTGGCTGCTGTTCCGCCTGGTGATTCGGAGACCAAAAAAAAAGAAAACGTAAAAAGTTTCCATCCATCCAGAAAGCCAGGGCCTTGGTGGTGATTCTTTATATGAAAAGACACCCGAGTCAGAGACTGTAGGTCTTATCGGTCCAGTTCATTATCATGCAGGAGCCGCCTTCCTGCGTTCCTTCTCGCCGGCGAGGAGATCCGCCTTGACCTTCAACGCCGTCCGCCAAGGCTTGTTTTATATGGCGGACATGTTGTTTATAACATGACAGAGATAGGCAACGAGAGAATGCATCAACACAGTTATCGTCTTCATTTGACAACTTCTAAAAGCTCAGGGGGGAACGGAGGGGGAGGTAATGTAATAATAGTTCTGGTGCATACACATTGTAAGGTAGTGAGGGAGGGTGTGACAAGACAGAAACCATAGTCAGGAAAACTCTGAACTTTCTCCATGGAGGTTTCAGTCACAATATAAGTTAGATGTTTTCCAGGCGTATATAGCTTGACATTCACATTGACCTTTCTCCTTTAATGGCCCTGATGCCATATCGCCATGTTACCACTTGAGATCTGAACCCATGACCTTTTCGGTCAAAAAATTAAAAACACATCACCCTTCTGTGTCGCCTGTCGGGGCGACATAAATCGTTTAAAGTGTCAGAGAGCGCTAAGCGATACAAAGGTGCCGTCTGGCAGGAAGAGTGAGCCGACTTGAACGATGAGAAATGGTTGGAAAATGACATTTTCAAGCCACTGTGACTTTTGTGACTACTTTTTTGAAGTCCCCATCTCCAAGAGAAGTTATATCCCGTAGAAGTAGACCCTGCTAAACTCGCTCCATGAATCTCCCAGAGGAAAAGAACAGGTGAGAGCCTTCAACTGGGTTGTAAAAGTTACAAAACTCACAACACTTGTCACAGAGAGACAGGTATGGGGGATGACTCGGAACTATGGGTAATGGAGTATATGGGTACATGGGGGGTGGGGGTTCTGATCACCGAAAAGTAAATGTTGCATTTCGTAAAACTCAGAGCACTTAAATGCCGAATGCCAGTCAGGTGTAAAATAGTGTGTAGGCAGGTGTGAGACTCTGTATGTGTGAGCCCGCAAGGCAAGAGCAGCAGCGAGGTCACCTGAAGGTGTTTCAAGGCTTCTCCATCTTCACATTTACAAACTAATGCACCGTGATCCTGTTTCTAACCATGATCCATCCAGCACAACCTACTACTAACTACAGTAGATTCCCTGACAAATCCTTAGGTTGGGTCGAAAAATGACAAACGGAAAAAAGACATTCGCGTCCTGCCCGTCTGCGGTTGTGAAATGTAGCCCGGGAAATTGCAAATGGCAGTGAGACCCTGGGAATTTTGGGATTTTAATTTCATGAAAATGTAATTTCATGGCTCCATGCATCCCATCGGTGATAATTGTATCAATAGTGAAAAGACTGGGGTCCGTCCTTCGTGTTCTGCCCGGGTCGCTGACGGACTTTGCTGAAATAGCCAAATCTGCTACTTTGAAAGGGTTGTCTACATACTTGTGTATAAATAGTGTATACACACCCTCAAAGCAGTAGTTAAATACTATTTTATTACACAAAAGCTTCCAGTCAGTCTCTCGTCACATTTACATAAAACATCCTCATCTGGCTGTCCTAATATGGACCCCATACTTCTCATACTATGTCCTAATATGGACACCGTACCAATCAAATCCAGTACAAACCAGCAACTGAAACGCCAGGCTACGCTCTAAGAACAGCAGCTCTTACACGGCTAGCAACACAATCAGAACAAGGCACAAGCAGCTCTTTAACTTCCCATGGTGCACTGGGGCTCCCTGCTGAGAGTGTGAGTGGCTCAAAGCGGAGTGCCAGTAAAAGTGGCCTACCACAGACCGCTGTGAGAGGCTAACATGTCCCGATGTGAAAACAAACAGATGCATTGAAGTGGAACTAGTAGGGTGAGAGTTAGAACAACAAGCTGATATGTGAGCAGCCAGACTTAGACACCTTTAGGGTTGGAAAATTGCGGTAACTTTCCCAAAATTCCCAGGTTTTCCAGAAATCTCTGTGGAATATTTCTGGAAAACTTTAGAATTTTGGGAAAGTTAGCAGAATATTTCATCCCTACACCTCGTTCAACATAGACCAGCTAGGCTTTTAGGGCAGGTTCTCTGAACCTAGAGATTCTCTATTCCTTTTTAATTCAGGAATAGGTTTCATCAGTGTCAGGTAAACTGGATCACATCAGACCAGGGGTTTGCAGCTACTAGGTGTGCAGGCTTTTGTTCCTGCCCAGCATTAACAAACCTGATCCAAATAGTCAAATCACAAACAGCCTGAACCATAATTAGTGTTTTAGGGCAGGGCCTGAAAAAAAGTCTGCACAGCCATTACATCCAGTCAGTCATGTGGTCAGGAGAAACATATGTTTCATATTTGATGAGCTGGAAATACTAGTCTTTTTGAATTGGGTAAAAGAAAAATGAATCGAGAAATAATCTATATGTGGTTTTATCTCCTATTTCATCCAAGCTTGATGGAATCTGTTGTACTACTGCATGCCACCCCTCTGAGCGACCATATGCTGACTCATACTGCCTCCTGCTAGGAGAAGAAACACCATTGTTCGTCTGCCTGAAATGCCTGTCAGGTAGTCTAAAACTATTGATGAAAACACTTCCCTTAAAGACAAGATAAAAGAGAGGGAGAAAATGAGGACAGTAGGAAAAGAGAGGAAATGAGGAAAGGAGAGGAAAAGAGGAAAGGAGAGGAAAATAGGAAAGGAGAGGAAAAGAGGAAAGGAGAGGAAAATAGGAAAGGAGAGGAAAGGAGGAAAGGAGAGGAAAGGAGAGGAAATTAGGAAAGGAGAGGAAATTAGGAAAGGAGAGGATAGGAGAGGAAAGGAGGAAAGGAGAGGATAGGAGAGGAAAGGAGGAAAGGAGAGGATAGGAGGAAAGGAGAGGATCACTTTTCTTGGAGAGGGACTGAAACGTCAGGCGCTTTTGAGGTGATGTGGCATTTCAAAAGAGAGAGAGACATGGGGGAGGAAGAAAGAGAGCGTAAGAGAGAGAGATAAAATGGGTAATACGAGCGAGCTGCTCACATTAATCTATCTGTGCTAGATGTGTGAGAGAGACAGAGAAACAGAGAGAGATGATGAGGGAGCCGTAACAATGTGACATATTGTTCCACATACAGTGTCATTGCCTCTTTCCCTGGTCTCACGTGGTGGAGGGGAAACGTCCGACATTCTCTCACTCTGCACAAAAAATAAAATGCTGGGTCAGATGTAAGGTATTTGTGAAGACAGCTCAAGGCCTCTCTCCTCCTCCTAGTGGCAGTAACACCTGCAGACCCAGGTTCAGTCCAAGGCTCAGTCCCAGGCTCAGTCCCAGGCTCAGTCCCAGGCTCAGTCCCAGGCTCAGTCCCAGGCTCAGTCCCAGGTTGAAGTGAAACGACACATAACGTCAGAAAGGCCGCTAGCTAAATCAGTGCAGGCTTCACAATAAATCAATAGTTCAGGCTTCTGGGGTGCTCAGTCAATCTGGCCCATGCAGCCCACCACTGGAGTGAGTCTATACGCTATAGGAGACGATGGATAGGGTGGATATTCTGCTGTGTTTATTTATTTATTTATTTATTTTACCTTTATTTAACCAGGTAGGCAAGTTGAGAACAAGTTCTCATTTACAATTGCGACCTGGCCAAGATAAAGCAAAGCAGTTCGACAGATAAAACGACACAGAGTTACACATGGAGTAAAAACAAACATACAGTCAATAATGCAGTATAAACAAGTCTATATACAATGTGAGCAAATGAGGTGAGAAGGGAGGTAAAGGCAAAAAAAGGCCATGATGGCAAAGTAAATACAATATAGCAAGTAAAATACTGGAATGGTAGTTTGAGTGTGAGTGTGAGGCCGGATTCATAGATCCACTTCCAGCTGAAGTGGTTGGTGGGTTAACAGGAGGTATTAAAACCACTCTGAAGCATTATAACTGGGGCCAGTAGGTTTAGGGTAGTAAGGATAATCTAGGGTGGATATTCTGCTATGTGAGGCTGGATTAGTATCCCCTCCTATCTGAAGTGGTCGTTTCACTTTCTAAAGTTATCAATAGGTAGGAAGAACTCAGGCATTCAGTTAGGAGTCTGCTCATAACTTGAGATCTGTAGCAATTGGAGATTTGCCAGTATATGCCTGTGAAACTCCAGTTAGCATTTGAGTCAATAACTAGGGCCCGAAGTTACTAACACCATGAACACTACTGCACACTGCCCCCATCTGGACAGAAAGAATACCTACGTAAGAATGCTGTTCATTGACTACAGCTCAGCATTCAACACCATAGTGGCCTCCAAGATCATCATTAAGCTTGAGGCCCTTGGTCTCAACCCTGACCTGTGCAATTGGGTCCTGGAATTTCTGATGGTCCGCCCCAAGGTGGTGAAGGTAGGAAACAAAATCTCCACTTCGCTGATCCTCAACACTGGGGCCCCACATGGGTGCGTGCTCAGCCCCCTCCTGTACTCCCTATTCGCCCATGACTGCATGGCCATGCACGCCTCCAACTCAAATCATCAAGTTCACAAATGTTTGCAGGCGTTTGATTACCAACAACGATGAGACAGCCTACAGGGAGGAGGCCCTCAGAGTGTGGTGTCAGGAAAACAACCTCTCACTCAACGTCAACAAAACAAAGGAGACGATCGTGAACTTCAGAGGGAGCATCCCCCTATCCACATCGACGGGACAGTAGTGGAAAGTTTTAAGTTCTTCTGCGTACACATCACAGACAAACAGAAATGGTCCACCTACACAGATAGTGTGGTGAAGGAGCGCCTCTTCAACCTCAGGAGGCTGAAGAAATTTGGCTTGTCACCTAAAACCCTCACAAACTTTTACAAATGCACAATTGAGAGCACCCTATCAGGCTTTTTCACCACCTGGTACAGCAACTGTACCGCCCTCAAATGTAAGGCTCGCCTGAGGGTAGTGAGGTCTGCACAACGCATCACCGGGGGCAAACTACCTGCCCTCCAGGACACCTACAACACCCAACGTCACAGAAAGGCCAAAAAGATCATCAAGGACAACAACCACCCGAACGACTGCCTGTTCACCACGTTACCATCCAGAAGGCGAGGTCAGTACAGGTGCATCAAAGCTGGGACCGAGAGACTGAAAAACAGCCTCTATCTCAAGGCCATCAGACTGTTAAACAGCCATCACTAACACAGAGGCTGCTGCCTACATACAGACTCAAATCAATGGCCACTTTAATAAATGGATCACTAGTCACTTTAAATAATGCCACTTTAATAATGTTTACATATCTTACATTACTCATCTCATATGTATTTGTATATACTGCTCATTCATGTATTTATATATATATATTCATATATGTACATATTCTTATTCCATCCCTTTACATTTGTGTGTATTTGGTAGTTGTTGTGGAATTGTTGGATTTCTTATTAGATATTACTGCTCTGTCAGAACTAGAAGCACACGCCTTTCATTACACTCACATGAACATCTGCTAACCATGTGTATGTGACCAATAAAATGTGATTTGATTTGAGGCCTGTGATATATATACATATATATAAGGATTTGCTCTCTATATACAAAAGCTCATGTTACAGAACAACAATATAATATAGGGTGACGATGGCTGCATTTACACAGGCAGCCCAATTCTGACCTTATGCACAATTGTGGGCAAAGGAGCTGATCTGATTGGTCAAAATACCAATTAGTGAAAAAATATCAGAATTGGAAGGTGGCCAATCCATTTCGATCCGACTCGCAGATCCAGGTGTTGCCAGTAAATCTAACAAAAGCCCCTGAAAGTCCCAGCTGGTGAGTGTTTTCAGAGTGTTAAAAAAATAAAAATGGTTGAAGACGATAATGATGTTTTGGTTGGAAGTAAAAGAAGAGGACAGGTGATTAGACTAAGCCGGAGCTTCTCTCAGTCACTACATCTCTACTGGAAGGCTACTGATGGCTCAATAAGTATCAATTAGATTTTTTTACCAGGAAGGCAGACGGACCTCAATATGCCCGGGGCCTCGCGGGCCTCCAAACCGTATACGCCCGTTGCCGCGGTTACGTCTGGAGGGTGTCGGCAGCTGTTGTGGCCGCTTAGAGAACAGAAGGCGTGTTTCGGCGGTGAGATATTTTGATAATATCAGGTTTTTGGAGCCCGCAATTTTTTTTTTCAGTTTGAGTAAGACTAGGAGAAATGGCCAGAGGGTGTTTCGGTTTGAGACGAAAGAAAACAGAATCTGATACACAGATACACACACAGATTAACTACAAACACGTGTACACACACACACACATGCAAATGTACTGTGTTTAAATTTCACTTATTTCCAATTGCCCCCTGAAGAAGTAACCAAACATCAAATGAACAACGGTAAACACTGCACTCCATTAGCTGCAGCTTGTTCCAACACATGCTTGAGGAGACGGGGAAACTCCCAGCTGGCTACACACTGTACTGTAAACCCATTTATCTGGGGTGGACTGGACACATACAAACGGACCGTTTTAGAACACAGACAGTCTGCTTCACTCAGCTAAAATCTCCCACTCTGTCTATAAATTCCCCTTTCCAGAAGAGTGGTTCCTGTACAGTAAGAAGGCCCTCTGATGAGCTAGCACTAGGTGGAAGTTGGCCGCAGATACAGATCTGGGATCAGTTTCCTCTCTCCACATCAACACCTCAAAGTAACTGTCCAGTGTTTCCAGATTTCCATGAAATATGACTTATAATTACAATATGAGTTAAATAGTTTTCCTTCCCAAAAGTTAAGTATGTTAAAAATCAGCTTTTCTATGTTTGAATTGTGTGGGCGTACCCCAACAACAGAATGGTGTGGACGTTTACAGGTCATTAAAAATATCCATGACAAATAAACAGCTGATTGGCCAGCTGAGATTTTTTAAAGTGTTTTTTTTTTTAAGTGGGAGTTTTACTTCTAATGTATTCTTTGGCCACAAATACAACTATAGGACAAAGGTGTGTCTGATCAACCCCAGGGAAAGGGGTTTTATTGCCACCCCTGGGTGTGCGGAGAACCTGATGGTCCTAAATGGAGTATTACATCAGAGCAAGAAAGAGAGAAGGGCTCTAGCAGTGGTATTCACAGACATTGCCAAGGCATTTGACTCAGTGACACATGAACACTTAATCCATGTCCTGAAGGAGAGGGGACTGGATAGCCATATAATCAGACTAATCAAGGACTCCTACGAGGAGGTGCGCACGAGAATAAAGCTGAAGGAAGGAACCTCACCGCCAATCGAAATGAAAGTGGGAGTGAAACAGGGAGACCCAATGTCGCCCCTCCTCTTCAACATTGCGGTGGACCCTATGATTCACAAGCTTGTGCGTATGGGAGAGGGCTACAGGTTTGGGGGAGTAAGGTGACTACCCTAGCATTCGCTGATGACTTGGTGCTTATGAGCAGCTCTTTGGGGAGGGCATGCAACATAACATCCAAATATTGGAACGTTTCTGTCAACTTTTTGGCCTGTGCGTGCAGCCAAAAAAGTGCCATGGGGTCATGGTGAGACGCGGGGGTGGAGCATTCACTGTCAATAACTGTCAGGCAATCGAAGGGGAAAAGCTACACCGGATTGACCCAGATAAATCAGAAAAATATCTGGGCATGAAAGTGAACCCCTGGCTGGGGATTTCAAAGCCGGATTTGAGAGGACAAATCCTCAAGTGGGTCAGCGGAATCAATCAAGCGCCACTACAACCCAGCCAAAGAGTAAGGGTACTAAACACATATGCAGTCCCCCGAGTGATATATACGGTAAACCACGGGGACATCGGGACAGTCGAACTAACTATCCTAGATGGGATAGTTAAAACAGCAGTGAGAAAGTGGCTGCACCTGCCTCCGTCAACCTGTGACGGCCTGATCTATGCAGGAGCAGACACGGCGGCTTGGCATTGTGGAGTTGGCAAAAATGATACCAGCAATGCAGGCGCAGGTTATTTAACCTGGCAGTGTCGTCAGACCCACTGACAAGGGCGGTAACGGGATACACAATGCCACAGGAGGAATTTTCTAAACTGTGGATATGGGCAGTGGGAGTCCCGGAGCAAACTCCGAACCTGTGATAAAGCCTAGATGCTATGATGCCAGTCGGGGAAGATGGCTCAAGCACAAAGGGAGCAGAGGTGGAGACAAAAAAGCACAAGCAGCTGTGCAACAACCCCTCTAACTGGAGGTGGAAAGGATTGGAGGATTGGGAGGCGCTGCCAAGCCAAGGAAATAGAACTGGCAGGTTCCACCAAGACAAGATCAGCTACAGCTGGCTCGCAGATCCAGCAGCGGTGCGATTTAAACAGCGACACTATGTAGCTGCGCTTAAACTGGGGGCAAACGTATATCCTACAAGGGAGACATTGGCTCGCGGGCGGAACAAAGTGGAGGCCGTATGCAGAAGGTTGGAAACAATATCACACATACTAGGGCAATGCCCGGCAGTGAAGGCAGCCAGGCTGAGAAGGCAGCCAGGCTGAGAAGGCAGCCAGGCTGAGAAGGCAGCCAGGCTGAGAAGGCAGCCAGGTTGAGAAGGCACACTACTCGCCGAGGAAGCAGCGAAGGTGGGGTGGAAAGCTCTCCATCTGCTATAAGAGACCTGGGTGTCCAGCCTGCTCTAAAACTAACATGTCAGCAACCAGGCCACAGAGCATCATAACCTCTGGGTTCACATTGACACGGCTATATACAGAGGCTGGTACACGCATACACACCAAATTATTTACATAACCCAACTCTGTTCAGGCCTTTTCCTATGCCTGTAATGCCTCTTTCAGTGTAACTAATTAATGGTTGATGGAAGAGAATGTTAGAGAACGTCCTTGTTGCTCAATGTCCCGGTAAATCTGCATGATAATGAATAAAAGGCGCTTTGGTTTTTGTCATAAAAGACCCAGATGGTTGTTCCTGTACATAGCCCACATACTAAAGAAATACAGTACCGGCTGTGTTGACCTTAGCCAAGGATTTTCATTAACTTCCAACCCACCTGATCTGATGGACATTATTATTAAAATGGGCCACAAGAGTGAAGCGAATCATCAAGCTTCCCACAGAACCAACTTCCGTTTCGAGCCAAACCTCCATGAAACTTTTCCTTACTTTCAGTCAAACTTGCGAAAAACTTTCCTAAAGAGACAAGTTCACTTCAGAGAAATGTTCCCTAAGAGCCATGTTCACTTCAGAGAAACGTTCCCTAAGAGCCATGTTCACTTCAGAGAAATGTTCCCTAAGAGCCATGTTCACTTCAGAGAAACATTCCCTAAGAGCCATGTTCACTTCAGAGAAATGTTCCCTAAGAGCCATGTTCACTTCAGAGAAACGTTCCCTAAGAGCCATGTTCACTTCAGAGAAATGTTCCCTAAGAGCCATGTTCACTTCAGAGAAACATTCCCTAAGAGCCATGTTCACTTCAGAGAAATGTTCCCTAAGAGCCATGTTCACTTCAGAGAAACGTTCCCTAAGAGCCATGTTCACTTCAGAGAAACCTTCCCTAAGAGCCAACTTAAAACTTTACTTCATGAGCATCACTGTACTGCACTGTGGCTTTGGAGGGAAGGGGGATATGTAGGGAAGATCTCTCCCAAAGCCCTTGACTGTGAGTGGGGTTGGAGTCTCGAAGGGGTTCCCCTTTGACCGGGGGTAGGGTGGTAGAGTTGTAAGGGGGTACAGAGAGGGAAGAGGAGGATATCGACTGGATCTGTTCCTCTGTAGTTCTTTGGATGAGGCTTTAATTGAGTCTGGACCTCTGTGAACTCTATGGCTTCATCCCAAATGGACCCTCTTCCTTATATAGTGCACAACTTTTGAATAGGGCCCATAGGGCTCCGGTCAAAAGTAGTGCACTATGTAGGGAAAAGGGTGTCATTTGGGACGTAGGCTATGTGTCGACGTCCAACAGCTTGATCAATGCGCATCTGATTATAGAGCCAGTGTTAGCTAGTGGAATTAGCTGATTGCTGATGACACGCACTCTCTGTCTTCTGACTCTTGTTTGAGATTTTGTTCTCTTTAATCAAACTCCTGTCTCTCTACTCTCTCTCTCTTCTTTCACCTTCTGTCTCTCTACTGTCTCTCTCTCTCTCTTATTTTACCGTCTGTCTCTCTACTGTCTCTCTCTCTCTCCTTTTATCTTCTGTCTCTCTCTCTCTTATTTTACCTTCTGTCTCTCTCTCTCTTATTTTACCTTCTGTCTCTCTCTCTCTCTCTCTCTCTCTCTCCCTACTTTTACCGTCTGTCACTCTACGGTCTCTCTCTCATTTTATCTTCTGTCTCTCTCTCTCTTATTTTACCTTCTGTCTCTCTCTCTTACTCTCTCTCTCTCTCTCTCTCTCCCTACTTTTACCGTCTGTCTCTCTACAGTCTCTCTCTCTTCTTTTACCTTCTGTCTCTCTCTCTCTCTCTTCTTTTACCTTCTCTCTCTCTCTCTTCTTTTACCTTCTGTCTCTCTCTCTCTTCTTTTACCTTCTGTCTCTCTCTCTCTTCTTTTACCTTCTGTCTCTCTCTCTCTCTCTCTCTCCCTACTTTTACCGTCTGTCACTCTACGGTCTCTCTCTCATTTTATCTTCTGTCTCTCTCTCTCTTATTTTACCTTCTGTCTCTCTCTCTCTTATTTTACCTTCTGTCTCTCTCTCTCTCTCTCTCTCTCCCTACTTTTACCGTCTGTCTCTCTACGGTCTCTCTCTCTTCTTTTACCTTCTGTCTCTCTCTCTCTCTCTTCTTTTACCTTCTGTCTCTCTCTCGCTCTTCTTTTACCTTCTGTCTCTCTCTCTCTTCTTTTACCTTCTGTCTCTCTCTCTCTTCTTTTACCTTCTGTCTCTCTCTCTCTCTTCTTTTACCTTCTGTCTCTCTCTCTCTCTTCTTTTACCTTCTGT
>NW_022261984.1:2196108-2286295 GCF_002021735.2 Oncorhynchus kisutch
ATTTCACTTGTTCTGCTCCGGTCATTACCCGTCCTCCCCAATTAAGGTGCCACCAACCTCCTGTGGTTTAGACGCTTTATGAATACAGACCCTGGTTCATTCTATCCATCAGCCATTGACTGAGAGGGCCAATGCAGTGTGCCCTCGCTGACCCTGTATACAGCATCTCATCTGATCCTTACCTGGGTTTAATGTAGATGACTGGAGAGTGTATGGAGGAGCAGCCTGGCCAGGACCGCCCTCTTAAAGAGCTGTATAACTGCACTGCACTACAGTCTCTACTGTACGCTCACATCAGGATGACCACGCCGCCAAGGCCGACGGGTTTTATGAAGTCAAGTCAAGGGCTCTCGAAACACTACTGGAATAAACAGGTATGGACACACACATAACACACACACACACACATATAACACACACACACAACACACACACATAACACACGCACACTCTCCCTTTCTTTTAATGACTTTGGGGTATCTTCAAAGTAACAGTAAATGAGTGAGTCAGTGTGTGTGTGTGTGTGTCCAGCCATCTGTGTGCTGTGTGTGTGTGTGTGTGTGTGTGTGTGTGTGTGTGTGTGTGTGTGTGTGTGTCCATCCATCTCCATGTGTGTGTCCATTTGTGTGTGTGTGTGTGTGTGCGTGTGATTCCAGAATGCTTACTTGAGATCCTGGAAAGGTTCTGCTCTGATGTGGGATGTCTCCACTGAATGTCCGAAGACGACACCTTCGTTCCCTGAGAAAGACAATAGAAAGACAACAGAATAACAATATGAGGACAATAGAAAGACAATAGAAGAACAACATGAGGACAATAGAAAGACAATAGAAAGACAATAGAAAGACAATAGAATAACAATAGAATAACAATAGAATAACAATAGAATAAAACATGAGGACAATAGAAAGACAATAGAAAGACAATAGAATAACAATAGAATAACAATATGAGGACAATAGAATAACAATAGAATAACAATATGAGGACAATAGAATAACAATAGAATAACAATAGAATAACAACATGAGGACAATAGAAAGACAACAGAAGAACAATATAATAACAATATGAGGACAATAGAAAGACAATAGAATAACAATATGAGGACAATAGAATAACAATAGAATAACAATAGAATAACAACATGAGGACAATAGAAAGACAACAGAAGAACAATATAATAACAATATGAGGACAATAGAAAGACAACAGAAGGACTGTATGGGGACAATAGAAGGATAATAGTTGTACAATATAAGGACAATAGAAGAACAGTATGAGGACAATAGAAAGACAATAGAAGAACAACATGAGGACAATAGAAAGACAATAGAAAGACAATAGAAAGACAATAGAATAACAATAGAATAACAATAGAATAAAAACATGAGGACAATAGAAAGACAATAGAAAGACAATAGAATAACAATAGAATAACAATATGAGGACAATAGAATAACAATAGAATAACCATATGAGGACAATAGAATAACAATAGAATAACAATAGAATAACAACATGAGGACAATAGAAAGACAACAGAAGAACAATATAATAACAATATGAGGACAATAGAAAGACAATAGAATAACAATATGAGGACAATAGAATAACAATAGAATAACAATAGAATAACAACATGAGGACAATAGAAAGACAACAGAAGAACAATATAATAACAATATGAGGACAATAGAAAGACAACAGAAGGACTGTATGGGGACAATATAAGGATAATAGTTGTACAATATAAGGACAATAGAAGAACAGTATGAGGACAATAGAATGACAATGGTAGTACAATAGAAGGACAATAGTAGTACACTAGAAGGACAATAGTAGTACAATAGAATGACAATAGTAGTACACTAGAAGGACAATAGTAGTACAATAGAATGACAATAGTAGAACAATAGAAGGACAATAGTAGTACAATAGTAGTACACTAGAAGGACAATAGTAGTACACTAGAAGGACAATAGTAGTACACTAGAAGGACAATAGTAGTACAATAGTAGTACAATAGAATGACAATAGTAGTACACTAGAAGGACAATAGTAGTACTATAGGAGGACAATAGTAGTACAATAGTAGTACAATAGAAGCCATAGAAAGACAATAGTAGTACAATAGAATGACAATAGTAGTACAATAGAATGACAATAGTAGTACAATAGAAGGACAATAGTAGTACAATAGAAGGACAATAGTAGTACAATAGTAGTACAATAGAAGCCATAGAAGGACAATAGTAGTACAATAGAAGCCATATAAGGACAATAGTAGTACAATAGAAACCATAGAAGGACAATAGTAGTACAATAGAAGCCATAGAAGGACAATAGTAGTACACTAGAAGGACAATAGTAGTACACTAGAAGGACAATAGTAGTACAATAGTAGTACAATAGAAGCCATAGAAGGACAATAGTAGTACAATAGAAGCCATAGAAGGACAATAGTAGTACACTAGAAGGACAGTAGTAGTACAATAGAAGCCATAGAAGGACAATAGTAGTACAATAGAAGCCATAGAAGGACAATAGTAGTACAATAGAATGACAATAGTAGTACAATAGAATGACAATAGTAGTACAATAGAAGGACAATAGTAGTACAATAGAAGGACAATAGTAGTACAATAGTAGTACAATAGAAGCCATAGAAGGACAATAGTAGTACAATAGAAGCCATATAAGGACAATAGTAGTACAATAGAAACCATAGAAGGACAATAGTAGTACAATAGAAGCCATAGAAGGACAATAGTAGTACACTAGAAGGACAATAGTAGTACACTAGAAGGACAATAGTAGTACAATAGTAGTACAATAGAAGCCATAGAAGGACAATAGTAGTACAATAGAAGCCATAGAAGGACAATAGTAGTACAATAGAAGCCATAGAATGACAATAGTAGTACAATAGAAGCCATAGAAGGACAATAGTAGTACACTAGAAGGACAGTAGTAGTACAATAGAAGCCATAGAAGGACAATAGTAGTACAATAGAAGCCATAGAAGGACAATAGTAGTACACTAGAAGGACAATAGTAGTACATTAGAAGGACAATAGAAGCCATAGAAGGACAATAGTAGTACAATAGAAGCCATAGAAGGACAATGGTAGTACAATAGAAGCCATAGAAGGACAATAGTAGTACACTAGAAGGACAATAGTAGTACAATAGAAGCCATAGAAGGACAATAGTAGTACAATAGAAGCCATAGAAGGACAATAGTAGTACAATAGAAGCCATAGAATGACAATAGTAGTACAATAGAAGCCATAGAAGGACAATAGTAGTACACTAGAAGGACAATAGTAGTACAATAGAAGCCATAGAAGGACAATAGTAGTACACTAGAAGGACAATAGTAGTACACTAGAAGAACAATAGAAGCCATAGAAGGACAATAGTAGTACAATATAAGGATAATAGTAGTACAATATAAGGACAATAGAAGAACAGTATGAGGACAATAGAATGACAATAGTAGTACAATAGAAGGACAATGGGGCAAAAGAACACAGACACTGGACAGAGGAACTCTGCCTAGAAGGCCAGCATCCCGGAGTCGCCTCTTCACTGTTGACGTTGAGACTGGTGTTGTGCGGGTACTATTTAATGAAGCTGCCAGTTGAGGACTTGTGAGGTGTCTGTTTCTCAAACTAGACACTTTAATTATGAAATAACACATATGGAATCATTTGGTAACCAAAAAAGTGTCAAACAAATCATTTTTTAATTTTTATTTATTTCACCTTCAATTAACCAGGTAGGCTAGTTGAGAACAAGTTCTCATTTACAACTGCGACCTGGCCAAGATAAAGCAAAGCAGTGAGACAAAAACAACAACACAGAGTTACACATGGAATAAACAAACATACAGTCACTAACACAATAGAAATGTATATATACACAATGTGTGCAAATGAGGTAAGATAAGGGAGGTAAGGCAATAAATAGGCCATAGTGGCGAAATAATGACAATTTAGCAATTAAACACTGGAGTGACAGATGTGCAAATGATGAATGTGCAAGTAGAGATACTGGGGTCCAAAGGAGCAAAATAAAATAACAGTATGGGGATGAGGTAATTGGATGGGCTGTTTACAGATGGGCTATAGTTGGATGGGCTATTTACAGATGGGCTATGTACAGGTGTAGTGATCTGTGAGCTGCTCTGACAGCTGGTGCTTAAAGTTAGAGAGGGAGATATGAGTCTTAAGCTTCATTGATTTTTGCAATTCGTTCCAGTCATTGGCAGCAGAGAACTGGAAGGAGAGGCGGCCGAAGAGGAATTGGCTTTGGGGGTGACCAGTGAAATATACCTGCAGGAGCGAGTGCTACGGGTGGGTGCTGCTATGGTGACCAGTGAGCTGAGATAAGGCGGGGCTTTACCTAGCAAAGACTTATAGATGACCTGGAGCCAGTGGGTTTGGTGACAAATATGAAGCGAGGGCCAGCCAACGAGAGCATACAGGTCGCAGTGGTGGGTAGTATATGGGGCTTTGGTGTCAAAACGGATGGCACTGTGATAGACTGCATCCAATTTGCTGAGTAGAGTGTTGGAGGCTATTTTGTAAATGACATCGCCGAAGTCAAGGACCAGTAGGATAGTCAGATTTACGACGGAATGTTTGGCAGCATGAGTGAAGGATACATCTTTTATATTTAATATTCTTCAAAGTAGCCACCCTTTGCCTTGATGGCAGCTTTGCACACTCTTTGCATTCGCTCAATGAACTTCATAAGGTAGTCACATGGAATACATTTCAATTAACAGGTGTGCCTTCTTAAAAGTTCATTTGTGGAATTTCTTTCCTTCTTAACACGTTTGAGCCAATCAGTTGTGTAGTGACAAGGTAGGGGTGGTATACAGAAGAGAGCCCTGTTTGGTAAAAGACCAAGTCCATATTATGGCAAGAACAGCTCATATAAGCAAAGGAAAATTACAATCCATCATTACTTTAAGACATGAAGTTCAGTCAAAGCATAACATGGCAAGAACTTTTAAAGTTTCTTAAAATGCAGTCGCAGAAACCATCAGGCGCTATGGTGAAGGACCACCACAGGAAAGGAAGACCCAGAGTTACCTCTGCTGCAGAGGATACATTCTTTAGAGTTAATTACCCAAATAAATGC
The DNA here is from genome assembly GCF_002021735.2 of Oncorhynchus kisutch. Classification (NCBI taxonomy): domain Eukaryota; kingdom Metazoa; phylum Chordata; class Actinopteri; order Salmoniformes; family Salmonidae; genus Oncorhynchus; species Oncorhynchus kisutch. The sequence continues at coordinate 2,201,263 of NW_022261984.1, forward strand.
TTCACAGAGTTCAAGTAACAGACACATCTCAACATCAACTGTTCAGAGGAGATTGCATGAATCAGGCCTTCATGGTCGAATTGCTGCAAAGAAACCACTACTAAAGGACATCAATAAGAAGAAGAGACTTGCTTGGTGTCACGAACCGGCTCAACGCCCGTAACAAAGGGAGACAACGTGGAGATAAGGAGTAACAAAATATATATTTATTAACTAAAGCAACTAAGGAAAATATACAATGGTGTCTGTAATCAGTAATCAGTAGTGTAAGCGAGTGTTTTGCATGCATGAATGTGATAATGCAGGGTGTTGAAAGGTGCCAAAGCAAACAAACAAACATGCCACCAAGAACCACAACACAATCTACAAAGGTGTCTGCATGGAGAGAGTCTCTTCCATGAATGTGGAAGAGGTATATTTATCCTGGGAGACACATGGCCCAGGTGTTTCCCATGAAGCTGACGACCCTCCCAACTCCACCCACCGGCATCCTAATAAGGAAACAAGAACAGACAGAATACGGCAGACAGAGTGGGAGGGTCGTCACATTCCCCCCCATAAAACCGGGGACCAACAAGGACCCCGGAACATCATACCAGCCTCTGCGTCCCAAATTGACACAGCCTCTGCGTCCCAAATTGACACAGCCTCTGCGTCCCAAATTGACACAGCCTCTGCGTCCCAAATTGACACAGCCTCTGCGTCCCAAATTGACACAGCCTCTGCGTCCCAAATTGACACAGCCTCTGCGTCCCAAATTGACACAGCCTCTGCGTCCCAAATTGACACAGCCTCTGCGTCCCAAATTGACACAGCCTCTGCGTCCCAAATTGACACAGCCTCTGCGTCCCAAATTGACACAGCCTCTGCGTCCCAAATTGACACAGCCTCTGCGTCCCAAATTGACACAGCCTCTGCGTCCCAAATTGACACAGCCTCTGCGTCCCAAATTGACGAGGGGTTATGTGTTCACACCTCCACCAACCAACCTCCTCCTCCCCAGACCTCAGCAACCTTTGTGCATAGGAAGCAATATTTAAGAGGAAAGAAGAACACGACCAGGAGGGAACAGACATTATGAGGGGTTATGTGTTCACACCTCCACCTGCACCAACCAACCTCCTCCCCAGACCTCAGCAACCTTTGTGCATAGGAAGCAATATTTAAGAGGAAAGAAGAACACGACCAGGAGGGAACAGACATTATGAGGGGTTATGTGTTCACACCTCCACCTGCACCAACCAACCTCCTCCCCAGACCTCAGCAACCTTTGTGCATAGGAAGCAATATTTAAGAGGGAAGAACACAAGACCAGGAGGGAACAGACAGGAAAGATAGAACATGACAACCCGAAACAATGGTCAGTCACGTAAACATTCAGAAACATGGCACAAAAGACCAACAGCTACAAACTCCAACGAAAAGAACATCAGGGTCCTTAATTTTTACAACTCCCAACGATTCATAGTCACTTCCAACGATTCATAGTCACTGCCAACGAAACAGAATTTCACTAATTTCAATCATTTAACCTTGTAGTGTTCAGCGATCTTCAACAGCTGTTCTTTAGTACATAATTCTAACAGGTCCTCTGATGGAAAGCGAATGAACTTGTATACATGAGACACCATAGTCATAAGTAAATAATCTTGCTCAACCCCTCTGCTGAGCACATCAGACCACAACCAGAGAAATGACAATCACCCTGAGCACCACAGAAGAGAGATGAGATACGGAGCTTCCCCAAAACCTACAATAACTCAACCCTAGTCTTCGTGCAGATTTGCGGTGGGTATTTACGCACTGTAGCCCGCTGGCAAGGAAATAGAACTCCCCAGCATGCTGGCAAACTCCACCAAGCCACGGATGTGCCCCCGAGACAACTGCTCAGTCCACAGACACCACACAAAAATAACAAACATTTAACCATGCCCAACATGTCCAAAATTTAAACACGTCGCTAAGCCTATCAGGGGAAAAAGGCTATAGCTCCGGGTAGCAAGTTCCACTACCCTACACAAATCTCCTGAGGTACACAGCCGATTTACTCACCTCCTCAGACTGACTTCCCAACAGAAAGTAGAACAAGAGTTTCCAGGCTAGGCAGGGCCTGGAAACTAACCATTCTCTCTCCAACGCAGCACACAAACCAAACAACAAAGGCAACCAATACTGGGCCTATCAAACTCAATATGCAAACCAAACACATACCTCCACGGTCTCCCAAACCAATAGTTCAAAGATCCCGGATGAGCCCCCACTTGTCACGAACCGGCTCAACGCCCGTAACAAAGGGAGACAACGTGGAGATAAGGAGTAACAAAATATATATTTATTAACTAAAGCAACTAAGGAAAATATACAATGGTGTCTGTAATCAGTAATCAGTAGTGTAAGCGAGTGTTTTGCATGCATGAATGTGATAATGCAGGGTGTTGAAAGGTGCCAAAGCAAACAAACAAACATGCCACCAAGAACCACAACACAATCTACAAAGGTGTCTGCATGGAGAGAGTCTCTTCCATGAATGTGGAAGAGGTATATTTATCCTGGGAGACACATGGCCCAGGTGTTTCCCATGAAGCTGACGACCCTCCCAACTCCACCCACCGGCATCCTAATAAGGAAACAAGAACAGACAGAATACGGCAGACAGAGTGGGAGGGTCGTCACACTTGGTTACGAGCAATGGACATTAGACCGGTGGAAATCTGTCCTTTGGTCTGATGAGTTCAAATTTGAGATTTTTGGTTCCCACCGCTATGTCTTTGTGACGCAGAGTAGATGAATGGATGACCTCTGCATGTGCTGTTCCCACCGTGAAGCATGGAGGATGAGGTGTGATGGTGTGGGGGTGCTTTGCTTGTGACACTGTCAGTGATTTATTTAGAATTCAAGGCACACTTAATCAGCATGGCTGCCACAGCATTCTGCAGTGATACGCCATCCCATTTGGTTTGCGCTTAGTGGGACTATCATTTGTTTTTCATCAGGACAATGACCCAACACACCTCCAGGCTGTGTAAGGGCTATTTTACCAAGAAGGAGAGTGATGGAGTGCTACATCAGATGACCTGGCCTCCACAATCACCTGACCTCAACCAAATTGAGATGGTTTTGGATGAGTCGGACCGCAGAGTGAAGGAAAAGCAGCCAACAAGTGCTTAGCATATGTGGGAACTCCTTCAAGACTGTTGGAAAAGCATTTCAGGTGAAGCTGGTTGAGAGAATGCCAAGAGTGTCCAAAGCTGTCATCAAGACAAAGGGTGGCTACTTTGAAGAATATAAAATGCATTTTTTTAAACACTTTTTGGGTTACTACATGATTCCATATGTGTTAGTTCATAGTTTTGATGTCTTCACTATTATTCTACAGTGTAAAAAACGAAGAAAAACTGTTGAATAGGTGTGTGTAAACTTTTGACCTGTACTGTATATAATGTAATTCAAGCCAGCTAAGGTCCTGATTAGCCAGTCATGTGTAAGATGACACTGATGATGAGAAGTCCTGTGATATTACAACATTAATGTGTGTGATACTGACACCACATCTCAAATGTGTGATGTGAGAATTGTCCATTTCGAAAGGTACACGCTGAGTAGACAAAACATTATGAAGACCTTAATACTGAGTTGCCTTAAAGCCCTCAGAACAGCCTCAATTCGTTGGGGTTATGGACTCCTCAAGGTGTCGAAAGCTTTCCACATGGACTCCAATGCTTCACACCACTGTGTCAAGTTGTCTGGATGTCATTTAGGTGGTGGACCATTATTGATACACACAGGAAACTGTTGAGCATAAAGAAACCCAGCAGCGTTGCAGTTCTCCTACTACAATAACCTGTTCAAAGACACTTCAATCTGTTGTCTTGGCCTTCACCCTCTGCATTTCACACAGACACAATCCATGTCTCCATTGTCTCAAGGCTAAACAAATCCTTCTTTAACCTGTCTCCTCCCCTTCATCTACACTGATAGAAGTGGATTTAACAAGTGACATCAATACTGTTCCTAATGTTTTATCCACTCAGTGTACGTTAGAAGTTTCAGGTTTCAAACTTTATTCGCCACGTGCCCAGGATACAACAGGTGTAAAACAGTACAGTGGAATTCTTAACTTGAGAGCTCTTTCCCAACAATGCAGATGATAATAGAAAATAGAATAGAAACATGTATCCAAAAATAACATCAGTCAAGTAGCCCATGTTAGAACACATGGCAATGACATCATATCTCCCCACACTAAACAGAGATAGTATGAGTGATGTTCTTGCATGGAGCACATACAGAAACATCAGTTTCTTCCCTCCATCCCTCCCACCAACCCTCCCTCCTTCCTCCAACCCTCCCTCCTCCCTCCAACACTCCTTCCTTCCTCCATGCCTTCATTCTCCGTGAGCGACGAAAGACAACATCAATCACCTTGCAGACCTCCGCCACTTTCTCTCCCTCCATCTCTCACTCTCACCCCCCACTTTCTTTCTTTCCTGGCTTTGTAATGGACAGATCTTTCCAATTACAGAGAGGAAAAGGGGGAGGATGGAGGAGGGGTGTCTGTTCGCCCACGACCCCCGACTGCTTCCACTTGACCTCCCCGCCGCCTCGTTTACCGGGAGAGACCACCGCGCCAGGAAAGCAAACAGAGATAGGCATGTGCTTTTTCTCTCTTAATCTTTCCTTCACTCTCTCTCTCTCTCTCTCTCTCTCTACTTCTCCCTCTCTACTTCTCTCTCTCTCTACTTCTCCCTCTCTACTTCTCTCTCTCTCTCTCTCTCTCTCTCTCTCTTTTTCCTTTTTTCCCTACCTCTCTCTCTTAATTTTCTCTTCCGTCCCTCTCTCTCTCAGTCCCTGTCTCTCTATCTAATGCTGATGTCTGCATGTAGGCCACACACAACAACTGTCTGAGTTCTGCTCAACCCACTCACTAGCAGTCGCTGTGCATTGCTGCACACAGGCCCTTAGCACCATCACAATCTATCTGGTTGCTATGGGAGCACTGACCTGTGAATGGAGCCTTTTAGACTGGGTAAATCCACCCAACTGACCCGCATTTAACATATAACTGTACCTGCAACTGCTTTAAACCCAACCTCAGTCCCGCAAGATTATTTTAGGCGTATGTGACACAGCTCACTTGCCAGGCATGGACTCAACAATTCTGCTCCCTATAGGCAATATCAAAAAGCTCAAAAATATCCTACGAAATAGGTTAAATCACCAGAGATTCTCACATGGCCCATTATATTAGGCTATCGGTATTGCTCTGCCACATCAGCAAATAGTCTAGAAGTAGTTTGAAGAGAGCAGATTCTGAGAGACTTGCACATTCTCTTGAGCTACGTTTTATAGCCTACCTTTTAGGAGTGGGACGATTTTCAGACCGAGACAAATATGGGCGATCAATATTTATTTCTAACCAAATTTAGTAACCCATAGCCTAATCCTATTTAGGAAGTACATTTCCTTGGAAGGATAACGTGCCACGTGCTTCTCCGCCCATGTACAGACTATAGCCTACTCTATTTAATAGAGACCACACGGGTACCTGATCTCACGCGTATGGCTACTGAACCTGAAGCAACAGGACTGATGAGAGAGGAGACTTCTCTTTCTCTTGAGCTACGTTCTGCATACGTGATATAGCTTATCCTTTGGGAGGATGATTTGCTGGCAGAGACAAATAAATGGGTAATGGTTGGTTGAGCGCCCTGCACTTCTCTCCGTTATCAATAATGATTTACAGACATTGTAGTAAACTATAGTCTAATCATATTTTATTTTATTTCCTTGAAAAGATAACTACCACTTGGTTCTCCGTTTATGCATAGGCAGTCTACTCTATATATACATTATTTGTGGGTAACGATTGAATTAAAATGGCCAAAGGAAAATATCTTCTCTTTGAAGAGAGCAATTTCTCTAGCAAGAATTTAGCTAAAATTGTCTGGGGGTGGTCTGAGTGGGGAGGGGGAAACTGAAAACGAGCTGTTATTGTCAGAGAGGTAACTCATGTACAACATATATATAAAGCACAGGACTGCACTGGGTTTTTAATAACAATCATTTGGGGGATGCTTATATTTGTCCTAGTACAAACATGATCAAGTGTGTAGTAATACTTATGTGTGAATTTGAAATGTGTTTTTTTGGATATCCCAACTCCCCCTCAGAGTGAGGTCCCAGACAGGGTCTGCCTCAACAGCGAGCAATTAAGGTAAAGTGCCTCGCTCAAGGGCACATCAACAGATTGATCACGTTGTCAGCTCGGGGATTCAAACTAGTGACCTTTCGGCTACTGGCCAAACGTTCTAATCGCTAGGCTACCTGTCACCCTAGAGGCTACCTGTCACCCTAGAGGCTACCTGTCACCCTAGAGGCTACCTGTCACCCTAGAGGCTACCTGCTGCCCTCTGCCTGTGTGTTTGTGTCTGCATGCGTGCGTATATGCGTTACCTGTCACCCTCAGTTTCTCAGTGCCGATGCTGATCTCCTTCTCGTCAGCGGAGAAGAGCACCCGCTCCCCGTCAGGACTCCTCACCTCGAACCTCTGACACTGGGCCTCCACCATCTCCGAGCCTGGAGAGAGTGCGGGAGCGAAAGAGAATTAGACTTAAAAATCCCCTTTGTTGGGTCAATGTCATACAAAACACAAACACACTACAAACCATCACATATCACACCTCACCTCCATTGCAGGTGTTTACCTGAGGGCTAAGATGCAATGGTTTTTGAAGAGAGATTAAGGGCAGTTGAGAGAGAGAGTTCTAACTATTTGCACATCATTGTAACACAGTACATAGCCATAATGACATTTGAAATGTGTCTCTTCCTTTGAAACGTGTGAGTGTAATGTTTACTGTTCATTTGTGACTGTTTATATATATTTAGCTTTCTTATCTATTCCACTTGCTTCAGCAATGTAAACATATGTTTCCCATGCTAATGAAAAGACAATTGAATTGAGAGATAGAGAGCGTGAAAGATGGTGCTCAACATAGTGTACCACTTGGTACAAACAGGTTCTTACACTGAAGTACTTGACTTAACAGCTTGTGGTTAAATGTTGCCTTTATACTGAACAATATCTATTTGAAAAGCCTTGTTTTTGAATGGCTGGTTGTGAATTGAAACATGGATGGTCATGTAAAACAACCTATCATGCTCGACCTGCAGCCTCTGTAACTCTAAGCATATGGCAGTACTGTACAGCACACAATAAGGATACCTGACCATGTGCCCCTGTTCCATTGAAGACTTGAGGCAGAAAAGCCTTGGTCTACAACCAGAAACCATTGCTTGTCTTACATAATCAGGTCAAAGGTTAAAAAAAAATACATAGCTATTAGCTATCACCTCCTTCAAATCTTTCCGACCTTCAGGGACTGATAGGAGAGGGCATTATTTGTTTGTTGCCTCTTCATCCCTCCCTCCATCCCAATCCAATCCACTCTTCCTCCTCTCTTTTCATTTGGCCTTAAGTCTTGCTGAGCTGAGGTTAAAGCCTGGTCTACTGCTAGCTGCTCAGAGCTGTGCTCTTCAGCCATTCCATCTGTCAACTAGCATCCCAAGAGTGCCATGTCAGTCATAACAAGACTTTATTACTGGTGATCAACCTGGGATGACCTTCCATCTGATAAGGTAAAGAAAATGTCCGCTCCCTCTCTGGCCCTTAAACACATCGGACAGATAAAGCTATCCTGCTGTGTTGGCTGGTTTTTCACAGCTTTTTTTGGTGTTGTTTGTTTACTTCTCAGGTTGTCTTTTTAATGTTTCTGGATTCCGAGGCTCGTTTTTCTGTTGTTTAAATGGCACTTTTTTTCTGTTCCGTCTTCATTGATTCGTACTAACGAAAATAATTGTTCCAATGAGGATGAAAGGATTTGAAATAGTTTGCAATAAAGACACTGTGGGCTGTTATCCAGCGGAGATACATTTCTGATAACAATTAGTATTGGAGGCAATTATACTGTAGTCTCTTGAAATTGATCTTGAAAAATCAAACAACGTTGGGCATCAATCTGTTCAGCAATGAAACGTGGTTTCTATTTCTTTCTTTCTGCTGGTGTCGTTTAAAAAACCCATCATGTAGGCAATTCAGATCCTCCTCATGTAGACTCCTAGAAGTGGTTTGCAGAGTTTGACAACTTGTTTTTCTACCAGCCCCATCTGATTAAAAGAAAAAAGGTGGAATAATGATGACGGTTGGAGATTAATAGTACCCCACTCCCGCAGATAAAGCCAACCTAATTCCAATGGATGCCGATAACGACAGGAGTCCTCATTAAGAAAAGTGTTAATTTATGTGCTCATTTGATTAATCCCCACTTGACCGAATCTTACTATGATGGGTTTCTCAGGGGCCCTTATTCATATGCTGTGCCTGGCTTCTCTCCTGCTCTGCCTGCTGGCGATGGTACGGATATGATACAAGCAGACACAGAAAAGCAAAAGGGATGGGAGGAAAAGAAAGGATGCAAAGAGAGAGAGAGAGAGACAGAGAGAGAGAGAGAGAGAGCGAGAGACAGAGAGAGAGAGACAGAGAGAGAGACAGAGAGAGACAGAGAGAGAGACAGAGAGAGAGACAGAGAGAGAGAGACAGAGAGAGAGAGAGAGAGACAGGGAGAGAGAGACAGACAGACAGACAGATTGGGGTGACAAACTGAGAACCAGAAATAAATAGCCGTGGCATCGCTGCAGACTACATCAAAACAACAGTGTGGTATTCAAATGAAACTCTCTCCTGCTGATGTCACTCCGTTGCTCTGTCTCCCTCTCTCTTGCTCCGGGAGAGGAGGGGAATTGCAGGCGAAGGGGGGTGTGTTAAGGAAGAGGATGCTGGTGTGACGGATGTGGGGTGGCGGGCGTTGCACTCGGGGGTCCGGCGACACACTTAGACGCCACGGTTGTGAATAAATCACTAGATGCTTCAAAAAACATGTAAATGCGGCAGAGACCAAGGCATCGAGTCACAGCAGGAAGCATTCACACCCCCCTGTTCTCTTCCATTCACCCCCCCACCCCCCCCCCCCCCCACCCCTGGCCAGGGCGCTGTTCTCTTCCATTCACCCCCCCCCCCACCCCCCACCCCCGGCCAGGGCGCTGTTCTCTTCCATTCTACTCCGCCTCTCATTGAATTTCCACATTACTGTTTGACTTTGAGATAGAAAAGTCATATAGTTTGACTCTGATTACATTTGCGACATGGTTACAACAGTGCTCAGCATCAACAGCACCCGGCGTCAACAACCTCAACTCTCAACCGTCCTTCAGATCCCATAGACTTCCACTTACAGTGGATACGCTCCAAAGGTCATCAACGTCTCCTCCAGTCCCCCAGATACAACCACAGGGGAATTACTCCTATTCACACAAGTAGAGCAACAACACCACGCAGGAAAGATAACAGGATTCAACAACCAGGCGTTAAGCCACTGTTAATACTTGATGAACTTTCCATGTTTTCATGCCCGTGGTCTAGGCGCGTTTTGTTCTCTGGCTCTGAGGTACATGACTTCAGTTTAAGAAAAACGTTGACTTAAGTGAGGTACATTTAGAATGCTCTCTTACATTTTTAAACGTTGTCAGGAAAGCCAAAAGCAGCGCTAACTGACTCTGACTGACTCCCTGACAGCTCCGTATGTCCTCACCCTCAAAAACGTCAAAACGGATGAATTTAAACATCAGTGGTATGTGGTGTAAGACAGTGATAAGCGGTTGTCTCACCAAGCTACCTTAAGATGAACGTCACTCTGGATAAGTGTCTGCTAAATGACCATAATAACTGCAAATGTAATATAAGAGGTGGAAATGGCTGCTGGGCGTCAACGAAAACACTCTAGAGCAGAGTTTACACTCACAACACTTCACGGGGTGGCTTGTTAGGGCACTTTGGAGCACTTTGGAGAAGACAAGGACATTGCCACTTAGCCACAACCGGTGATAAGAAGTAGTTATATCCACGTTGACAGCAACAGCCCACACCGAGGAGATATTGGGTCTGGACTGTCGTCTGAAACTTTTACTCCTCAGAAGATTAATGACAACAGGGCGTTATAAACGAGCTGCTCGAGATCATTAATTGATGCAGATTTTCCTGTGATTAGAGAAGGATGAAGGATGATCCTCTGTGGTGATATTGAACACGCAGGAAATGTCACTTGTTCAATCAGAGATAGGGTTCCAATGTCACGACATTGCAGACGCGACATTGCAGACGTGACATTGCAGACGCGACATTGCAGACGCGACATTGCAGACGCGACATTGCAGACGCGACATTGCAGACGTGACATTGCAGACGTGACATTGCAGACGTGACATTGCTGACGTGACATTGCAGACGTGACATTGCACCAACCAAAGGCTGAGTGCCACGTCAACGACTGTCAGGCATCACATAGCTATAGGATATAATGTGTTGAGTGAATATGTTCAACATCCAGGCGCCGTGAGAAAGCAGATGACTGCTTTGTAGTCAGTCTGGAACGAGGGCAGTTTGGGGGTTTGGGGAGAACCACAAAGAGGGAAGGGGCAATCCCTGTTTGGTGCCATTTTGACCTGTCAAATACAAAGTAGAGGGAATGGGGGAAGAGACAACAAAGTCTGGAGTCATTTTTTCCTGTCAAAATATAAAGTCTGAAGGAAAAAGTTGAAGTTTTGAACTCGTCGAGTTAGTTGGTCACGGGAACTCGTCGAGCTAGTTCGTCACGGCCCCTTTGAACGAGGGCTGAGAAATGCTGAATTAATTTGGACTTTCAAAAGTAAACACTGAAGAAGGTGATGCAACTCTGCGAAACAACGAGGTCATCGCTGGTCTCTTTTTGAAGTGCTGAAATCAGTCAGAGAGCGGAGTCTCCTGGAAGAAGACCTTTCGACTCTTTGAAGGTGCTTTTTGAAAAACTAAAGAGCCGTGGAGTGAAGCAGTCAGAAAACTGCAGCGCGCAGCAACTTTTACCCCAAGTTAGAAAAACTACACATGATTTATGGACAAACGTACACAAATTATGTATCTAAATAAGATTACACTCATTAATAAAGAGCGCGGGAGAAAAAAGGGAAAAAGTGTGGTTTCAACCGACACATTAATCAAGAGAATCTTTTCGGTCAGGGAGACGAAGGAGGCAAAGAAGAGACGCTGCTAAAAGGTGGATTTAATCACACACTCTTCATGGCTGTCTGTAAACACGGAGGCCTGCGGTGTCATCTGTACATACACATCAATAACCGGCATGACATTGATGGGAACAAAGCAAAATGAGTACTTCCTTCATAAAAATGGACAGATTCTATTCTAACACGTCCCAATATACCTATAGCAAATATGTTCTCATTGAGAATGATCTCGCGTCACAAAGCATATGCACTGCTAGTTCATCCTCTTTTATATGCCACCTGTGAAGAACAGTTCCAACCGGTCGGTAGTAGCCACAGGGAAAGACGGCCCTGTGCCCCGTACAGGCATAGCAGACATGATCAAATGTATAATTCATATTCTTGTCACTGAAGCTGTCTCTTACCCAGAATGACTCAAGGGCAAGTTAGACTTTGAGTACATACCAAATTGTTTAATAGCAAGTAAGAGCAAATACCAAAATAACAAGGAAGTAGAGCTTTCAACACCTGTTCCTATTGGACGCTAAGAATGGGTGACAGAGCGGGGATCCAATCAGAGTGCCTCATCTCTTTACCCCAAAGTCCTGTGTGGTAATCCCAGAACATCTCCCACTCCCACCCTGCCTTAATCCATTCCATATGATACAGCAGCTGGAGAAAAAAAATGAGTGGAACGATTCCTCCGAGATAAAAGAGAAAATAATTACTGAGCAGGAGAAGATAACGGGACAAAAATGAAGCCCGAAGTTTAGAAGCTCATTACAAAGTCATAGGGGAGTTTGCCAGTTTAAGGTTTGAAGTCCATTTCTTCTAGGAAAGGGACAAGGAGAGGAAAGGGTATTAAAGCAGTGTTTTGGATAGAGTGTTCGGCTGGACGGTGAAAGTCACTTCTAGAATTGGCAGCGTGGCGGGTGAGAGTGATCCCTGTGACGTTGTTGTCACACACTCACAGTCACATACGCCCTTATGCGCTGTCTTTCCCAAAAATGCATTTTGGCCCCCGTCGCCAGTTTTGGGCGCCTGTCTCCTGCCACGGTCGTAATGAAATCTTCCAGCAAAGTGAGAAAGCCATTTATTACCCAGAATACACTTATACAAATGAAAAGTCAATGACACACCCCAACAACAAAAAAAGACAACAGACGTTCCCGTTCGCCCTCGCTGTCCTCCGAGCAGCTGGGCACCACGTCCAGAAAATACTCTCATGATGTTATTCTCTCTCCGAGGGGGGAAGGAGGACACAGGACTAGGAGATTGCTGCTGTAGATTGATCCAAGGACAGTTTTCAGTTTTTCTTCACTTCTGATTGTTAAGGATTTAGAGAGGCTAAGCTGATCCTAGATCTGTGGTTAAAAGCAATGCCTACATGGAGAGGAGGACAAATAGCATTTTGGTGTCAGAAAGGGGGGCCAAAAGCCTACTTTCAGTGGGCCAAGTTCACTTTTCATTTTTACGAGCCCTGATTCGGATATGGGCCATGACAGGTCCTCACTCAAATTAACGAGGTGACAGGAATAGAGAGGAAGGAGGGAGGGAGACAGGGAGGGAGGGAGACAGGGAGACAGGGAGGGAGACAGGGAGAGAGACAGGGAGGGAGGGAGAGTAAAACAGAGAGCTCAAGGCTCAGTGACGGCCCTGTCTGTTCCTCTGTGCCACGGGGTAACTTCATGGCCTTTAGCAACTGGCTGAGGGAGGGGAATAAGGTGTGTGTGTGTGTGTGTGTGTGTGTGTGTGTGTGTGTGTGTGTGTGTGTGTGTGTGTGTGTGTGTGTGTGTGTGTGTGTGTGTGTGTGTGTGTGTGTGTGTGTGTGTGTCGTTGGCTGGAGTTCCAATGCCCTAATAGCACCAAGGTGAACTGTGTGTGCGTGTCTCCTCCAAGGACCTTATGATCAGAGCACGTCAGCCATGATTTCAAAGTGTGTCTCATAATTGACTGTAATATAATTTATCTTAGCTTATGGACAGAGGAACTTTGAAATACAGAGAGAGAGAGACAAACAGACAGACAGAGAGAGAGACAGAGAGAGAGAGAGAGAGAGAGAGAGAGAGAGAGAGAGTAAATTAAAGAGAGAGAGAGAGCGTCAGACCGACCGACAGAGACAGAGAGAGAGTAAATTACAGAGAGAGAGTAAATTACAGAGAGAGAGAGAGCGTCAGACCGACCGACAGAGACAGAGAGAGAGTAAATTACAGAGAGAGAGTAAATTACAGAGAGAGAGAGAGAGAGAGAGAGAGAGAGACCGACAGACAGACAGACAGACAGACAGACAGAGACAGACAGACAGTAAATTAGAGACAGACAGACAGACAGAGACACAGAGACAAGGAGACACAGAGACATACAGAGAGAGAGAGTAAATTAGAGAGAGAGAGAGAGAGAGAGAGAGAGAGAAAGAGAGTAAATTAGAGAGAGAGAGAGCGAGAGAGAGAGAGAGAGAGAGAGAGAGAGACATACAGAGAGAGAGAGAGAGAGAGAGAGAGAGAGAGAGTAAATTAGAGAGAGAGACATACAGAGAGAGAGAGAGAGAGAGAGAGAGAGAGAGAGAGAGAGAGAGAGGAAACTGTGGATGGGACGATCAGGATGTGGAGTAGAACTCCAAAGTACCACACTGTTCTCCTATTGGAAGATGAATGTTATCACTAGCCAGTTCACAGACGGAGGGTCATACTGGTCTCACCAGGTACCCTTATCTCCTTGGACCAGAGACCACTAAGCTGATAAGTACAATGATAGCCATCTAAGAAGGTTGAGTCTCTCTCTCTCTCCTGTGGGTCCACTAGTCTGCCAGTGTTACTGCTATGTATGAGTCCCTTCCGGATACCAGTTTCCCAATCAATCATGGCCATATCCAAGTCCAGTAAAACGTGTGCACAGTCTCCCTCCGAAAGCCCCTTTCCTCCTGACTAGAAAGTGTGTGAGTGTCGTCAACATGCTGACTCAGAGCTCCTTCAGAGACCCTTGGAATCCTTCTGGAATCTCTGACAGGAGGAGAGGAGGGAATTCTGTTCCGGACTTCCGGAACAATTCAGAACTCCCCCAGAACGATGTGTTGGAGCCAGCAAGTCAGTCAGTCAGTGAGGCACCATGCGTTGTGGCCCAGGGGGCGGGGACAGTTAACGGAAGCCCCATCATGCGCTTGGTCGGGTTCTCCCCAGCCCGGGGGTTTCTGAGGCCCTGCTGTCTTGGGGTTCCACTTCTTGGAACACAACTACCCAAGATGGGCTACTTTGTTCAAGAGTCCAGGTAATCTGTGTGTGTTAGTGTGTGTGTGTGCTTGTTCGTGTGTGTGTGTTAGTGTGTGTGTGTGCTTGTTCGTGTGTGTGTGTGGGGGCGCGTGTGTTTGTATGTGTGTGTGTGAATGCGGGTGTGTGTGGGACGGGTGTGTGTACGTGTGTGTGGCCAGCTGGTGGCGGCGGAGGCTGACTCACCCACAGTGAGCTGTCCTGTTAGCTGACCAAGGTTGTTTCTTGCGTTCACCGTCACATTCCTGTCTGACTGCAGGATCAGAGGATTGTCCTGGAGAGAGAGAGAGAGAGAGAGAGAGAGAGAGAGAGAGAGAGAGAGAGTGAGAGAGAGAGAGAGCAAACCGCTAGAGCAAGTGGCTACAGCAACAATGGATAATCTTCACAATAAATGTACCGGCACTGTTCGGGGTCAAGGACGAGTCAGTCACTCATGCTGCTGCTTAATAAACCCCTAACAGGCACTTTACATGCCAAACCATACAGAATACCTTCCCCTTCCACCTCCTTCTCTCTCTGTAGGGTGGCAGGGAGTCTAGTGTGTTGGGCCAGTAACCGCAAGGTTCAAATATCCAAGCCAGAAAGGTGATGAAAATATATTGATGTGCCCTTGAGCAAGGCACTTAACCCTAAAATGCTCCAGGGGCATGTATTACTATGTCTGACCCTGTAAAACAACATATATCACTGTTATCTGTCTGGTGTATCTGACAATAACAGCGTCTGTCTGTCTGTCTGCCTGTCTGTCTGTCTGTCTGCCTGTCTGTCTGTCTGTCTGTCTGTCTGTCTGCAGACGGTCCTCTATCAATACGTTCATCCCTCTCAGTCCAACATGCCGTGATTGTGACTCACTCATTCCTAGAACATTTAGGCTTTGAACAGAGAGCGAATAATGCACACAACAGTGGAACGTAGTAGAAAGCTTAAAGTCAAAAGTCTGTTGAAATGAGGATTGAAATTGAATATGTTTTTCATGACCTTCAACGATGAGTACGAATACATCTTCAGACTTAAAATGGAGAATTAGTGACTAAGATTGGGTTGCCGTAAATGTTGATATCATTTCCTCAGGATGACTCCATTGAGTGATTCATTAACATGAATCACTCCCATGGCCATTGCCGGAAGCAATTGTAGAGAATCCCTATACAAAGGTAGAACACAAAGGAAAACCCAGGCAGTCACTAAATAAACCCACGTGTTTACACCAAGGAGTCATCTAAACTCTATTGAATGGTCCTGATATGATCAGTAATTCAATTGCTGCAGCACACAGTCTGTCAATACACTCCACCCTTTCGTTCAAATGCAAATGTCTCAGCCACTCCGTGAAGTCACAGGTTTATATTAAGCCAACTAAATTGGGTAGTGCTATCCGGGATCCTTGAGACATCCATGCCCTAAACCCTAGCCTTAACCCCTACCCTTACCCTTACCCCAAACCTTAACCATAACCCTTACCTAATCTTAACCTTTACTTTAACCCTGACATTAACCCTTACCTTAACCATTTCAAATGTCAACGTCAATGGGGTAACGTCAGAGTTGGGACGTCCCAAGAATCCCTGATAGCATAGACCATTCTAAAAGTTGTAAAGTCAGTGGTGAGGATCCTCTGAAAAGTCACAGGCTTATATTAAGCCAGCTAAATATTGCCCTAAAAGTTGAGGGCCCAGGGTTGTGGCCTGAGACTGGCTTAGTGAGCTTGACTGCAGGTCAGAGTTCATTTGAGTCTCTGTGCAATCTGTTTGATTGGTGAAGAGCACAAACACCGTTAGAAACGCACACACACACACACACACACACACACACACACACACACACACACACACACACACACACACACACACACACACACACACACACTTAGACACTGGGGCTCAGTTGAAGGGATTTAGATGTCTGAGGTTCTGGCCCTTTAGAAGTGTGCCAGGTGCCGATACCTCTCTCCCAGAGCGCTCTCTTTTGTTCCTGTTAGTTCCTCCCTCCTCCACCCTCCCTATACACCCCACATACAGTACATACATGAAATCTGGCCCTTTGTGATGAAGTCGCCTCCCAAGGTCAAGAGGAAACGTAGGAAGAGCTTTTGTAGAAGTGCTATCGATTGGACCATGTGACCTGACCAGGTAAAACTACTGACCCCTCGTTACAAGCTATAAATGTAGTCAGGTAAAACTCCTGGTCCTAGCTATGAAAAACCCTGAAACAAGAGACTTTGAAACTGGCACGGTGCAAAACATGACGTCATCATTTGAATCTCGAAAACAAAAGAGGGGGGTTGTGGTAAGAGTCAAACAGGGTTTATTTAGAGCAGCTTGGCACCCATAGTCATAGTCTCAAACACACACCGCAGGGTGGAGTTCACTTAGCGCCGTCCTGCCGGTGTCCTGCGCCGTCCTGCCGGTGTCCTGCGCCGTCCTGCCGGTGTCCTGCGCCGTCCTGCCGGTGTCCTGCCGGTGTCCTGCGCCGTCCTGCCGCTTGGCCTAACTTAGGAGAATTCATTCAAATAACTGTCTGTGCTTTGAGCCTCCGTCGTCACGGTCAGAGGAACAACTCTCACCTCGCCACTACTTACTGATTCCAAGTCAAGGTCCAAATGCAAACTGTCCGGACAGTGTTTTTTATACCCGCATGTGTGTAGAGGTGTGGGCCACAACACACTGTCAGGTCGATTTCTACCCAGAGACGAGGAAAGGTCATTGATTGGCCAAAGACCCCTAATCCAAGACTCGACCTGTTCCAGGCTGACTACATTGCAGATGCACGCCAGATCTAACAACGTCTGGATGGGTGTTTCACATATCAGATAACCACATCATATGATAAAGCAAACTGATGCTCGACTGTCGAGGAGATGGCACGCAACCATTGGCTGATGCAGTGCAACATCTGCAATGTAGTAGGCCTGGAACACCAAGGTGACCAGTAGTCATCTTTACATACTTCTTCTTCACTGAACCAAAATTGGTTCCATATAGAACCCTTGGATTCCATATAGGGTTCTTTAAGGAACCAATTTCGTTTCTATACTGAGCAAAAATAACTTGCAAAAATGTCAAAGATTTTACTGAGTTACAGTTCATATAAGGGAATCAGTCAATTGAAATAAATGCATTAGGCCCTAATCTATGGATTTCACATGACTGGGCAGGGGTGCAGCGAGGGCATAGGCCCACCCGCTGGGGAGCCAGGCTCAGCCAACAAAAGGGCTTTATTACAGACAGAAATCTTCCTCAGGAAAAAAATACAAATAAAAGACTACCCACGATGCCCAGACTAAGATGAATTCATTAAATGCATTCTGAGAAGCAGGTCTCTCTCTCTATAATGAAAAACGTAGGGGAATGAATAAACTGCAGGTGACCCAATTTTTCTGTTGATTTCCCCAAATTAATATGCCGCTGTTCGGGCGTGAATTCAAATGAGAATATCCTGTTAAATTGGGAGAGAGTTGCTGATCCGATTGAGAGAGAGAGCGAGAGAGAGAGAGAGAGAGAGAGAGAGAGACAGATAGATTTTTTCCCCATTCTGCCACCTGCGATTCATTATCCCCATTTTCATTGTTTTCTCCTGTTTATGACGGCAGGCCAAAACTTTAATAAATCACACCTGCTTGGCTCTAATTTTAGAATGCCGTGGACCGGCTCGGCGGTAGCATTCACCAAATCATTTCGCCTCACCTAATTGGTGAATACCCCGCTCTTGGAATGAATTATTTGCAATGGTGCGTATGATGGGATTTAGTATTGTTCTCCACACAGTTTCAATTGATAGGACTTTGCTATGCGTGAAAACACTGGGCCATGAATTCTTCCATGGACTCATCGCCCCAAGGCTCAGCCACTGTAGCCTATGTTCAATTGTGTGTGATTTGAAGTCACTGTGGAAAAGAGCATATCCTAAATAATTACAATTAAATTCTCTGTGGATTTGAGGGAAGCCTCAGAGCCCAAATGCTGATTAACAAACATATATTAATTTTTATCTGGTAAACAGACATCCATGTAACCTTATAATCCCTCTTTCAAAGAACCTTCCAATTATTCAATCTCTTCCGCCTTCAATCCTGTCCTTTAAAGGCATTCTGATTTCGGTTGCATCTTATATTCAAAGTGTTTGTATTTCGGGCAATTACCCAGAAGCCTCTCTAGTCTAAGCCTGGGTTGGCTCTTCAAGTCCATTCATGGCCAAATTCAAGTTCCACTGTACTAAGAATAATTAGACAGTCAATAGATTCCCTTCACTTTGGTCGTTTGTATAGGCGGACGCACGTCAGAAAGCTGAATTTAATTAGTGGGGTAATAAGCGGAAGAGTGCAGGGTTGGATCGGTAGGGTCTTATCGGTCTTTCAGCTTTGCTGCTGTGAATAGCAATGCAGCTGGTGGAGGATAAATACGACATCCCTCCACAGGACTCTCTGAAGACCCCGGTGTCTGAATTTAACCCTCTGAAGTGTGTACATTTAGTAGGCGAATGAATGAGAAGAAAAGAAAGAAAACGTGCAACGCTTTCGGTGGCCCTCATAACGCTTTACTAGAGGGGTTAACAAGCAATGGTGTTCACCAATGTGGTGTTGCTTAGGCATTCTGGACATAATTTTCAATTCTCCGCTCCCCTTTCCGACACACATTATTCCATTGGCAGGTGCCGCAATAGTGTTTCCCGCTACGATTACATCCGCTTTCCGCAACCAGCGCCAGGTGGGTTTTAGTGAGTCTCAGGACAAAATAGACAAAACCAAAATGATTCATTCAACGTGTGAAAGAATGGATCCCTCGGGGGCATACCACAACAACAGTAATGTACGTGCTTCTACATCTGCATCGCTTGCTGTTTGGGGTTTTAGGCTGGGTTTCTGTTTAAGCACTTTGTGACATCGGCAGACGTAAAAAGGGCTTTATAAATAAATTTGATTGATTGATATAGAGGACGGATGAGCCGGTGTCCTGCCTTATGTCCACCAGATGATATGAGTTTTGTTTTACAGGATGTAACACCGGTATGTTCCGTACTTGACGTTGGCTCTGTGTCTGTACCTCTGTGTGTACCTCTGTGTGTACCTCTGGTTGTACCTCTGGTTGTACCTCTGGTTGTACCCCTGTTTGTACCTCTGTTTGTACCTCTGGTTGTACCTCTGGTTGTACCTCTGTGTGTACCTCTGGTTGTACCTCTGGGTGTACCTCTGTTTGTACCTCTGGTTGTACCTCTGTTTGTACCTCTGTTTGTACCTCTGTGTGTACCTCTGTGTGTACCTCTGTTTGTACCTCTGTGTGTACCCCTGTTTGTACCCCTGTTTGTACCCCTGTTTGTACCTCTGTGGTACCTCTGTTTGTACCTCTGTTTGTACCTCTGTTTGTACCCCTGTTTGTACCTCTGTGTGTACCTCTGTTTGTACCTCTGTTTGTACCCCTGTTTGTACCCCTGTTTGTACCTCTGGTTGTACCCCTGTTTGTACCCCTGTTTGTACCTCTGTTTGTACCCCTGTTTGTACCTCTGTTTGTACCTCTGGTTGTACCCCTGTTTGTACCCCTGTTTGTACCTCCTCCCCGTAAAGCAATGTGCGGTTCACAGAACGTAGTGTTGCCGACTGCTCCACTGACAATTAATGACTTCCCCCGGAACGCAAAGAGTTTGATGCATCTGGTGGACATGAGGCATAACAGTGTGCCTCCGGGCACCATTTGTCTTTTCCCCAGCAGAGTATCTTATCGGGGCGATGGATCTGCCTTACCCCCCCCCCCCCTCCGGGCCTGCCAAGCAGCAAATAAATCTGGCCCTGGAGAAGAAGACGCACCGCTGAGGTTCAACCTGGAGAACATTTGTTTAGGAATCAGAAATAGTGAGTATAGTCATCACCATTCTCTGCAGCTCTACCTGACTACTTCACAGTTTGACTGTTTTACTCTGCCTGACCAGGACAGTGTGTGTGTGCGTCCATGCGTTCGTGCCTGCGCGTGTCCGACAGCGTGTGCCTTTCACCAAGCAAACAGAACGCACAGAGAACTCCAGAACGCAGACCTGTAGCCAAGCTCCTCATAAGCCGGTCTTCAGCCACAACACTTCAAGAGCTTCTAATAGCTACATATGGTATGAGACAACTTACAGTATAAGACAATATGCATTATGAGACAGCTTTGTACTTGACAAGAGCCAACTAAATATTTCAACTTTTACTGTAACTAAGAACCTCTAACATCAACCCTACCGGTACACAATGGACACCCTGACATATAGCAGCAGTATATTTACACCTGATTCATGTCTATTAATGGATCACACAAACTACTTCAACTAAATCATGTTCTGTTGTCACATAAACTCTGGATAGGTCCAGTGAAATGTGTTGTTTTACAGGGTCGGCCATAGTAGTACGGAGATTAGGGTTAAGTGCCTTGCTCAAGGGAACATTGATCGATTTTTCACCTTGTCAGCTCGGGTATTCAAACCAGAGACCTTTTGGTTACTGGCCCAATGCTCTACCTGCTAGGCTACAACACTCCACGAGCTGTCCCCAACCTTTTGGATTACTGGCCCAATGCTCTACCTGCTAGGCTACAGCATTCCACGAGCTGTCCCCAACCTTTTGGTTACTGGCCCAATGCTCTACCTGCTAGGCTACAGCACTCCACGAGCTGTCCCCAACCTTTTGGTTACTGGCCCAATGCTCTACCTGCTAGGCTACAGCGCTCCACAAGCTGTCCCCAACCTTTTACCACATCACATTCTAGAGACGTCCTTCAACAATGCTAAACCCTTATCATCACTGGAGGACAATCCAGACCTGTTTGTATGAATGTGGAGACAAACGGGAGACAGAACATCCTCATGCAATGTATCACACACACACAGAAAGACACTCAGAGACATACAGATGCACACACACAGACCCCCCCCCCCCCCCCCTCACACACACACACACATACAGTGAGACCTCTGCTCTCTTCTGTAGTCCACCTTGTTTGCACCCTGCGTATCCCAACATCCTTTGAGACGAGACCATGTGATGCAGAGCGCCCACCTCTGATACTCCTTCCATCACCTCCATTATCCCCTTCACTCCTGCTGCTACTCAATCACCGTGCTGTCACACACACACATTTTAAATACTTTATTTGAATCCACCAATCAAATTTACCAAGAAAAAAAAAACATTTCAAAGGTCCCTGTATCCATGGCACTCCAGGGTACAGAAAGCACCTCCTTCTCCAAACAGCTAGGCTGCTCACGACAACTGAAACAGAGCAGTACCTAGCCACGCACACGCACACACACACACACACACGCACGCACACGCACGCACGCACGCACGCACGCACGCAAGCACACACACACACACGCACGCACACACACACACACACGCACGCACGCACGCAAGCACACACACACACACACACACACACACAGAGAATAGAGACATGCAAGAACACAAACGCAGCACACGCTTCATGCATACACAATTGCTGTCAACATATGTACAAAGACATGCAGACATTAAACATGGACATGAACAAACACAGGTATGCACACACACACACACACACACACACACACACACACACACACACACACACACACACACACACACACACACACACACACACACACACACACAATTGTACTCACACAGACATACAGTGTGTATATAGGTGTGTGTGAGTCTGTCTGGGGCCTTCAGAGGCATGTCTCTCCACTAATAGATTATTGATCAGAGGGCCAGTCCATCTCTCAGGCCTCCAGGCAGGGCCAGACAGCCTGTACTGTGTAAATAAACCCCGGTCCTTCTAAACGAAGGGCTTTGGTGTGATTTCAGTTTCCTCAGCCCTGTCTTTGCTCTGTCTGTCTGTCTGTGTTCCCTGGCAGTTATTACACCATATTAACACGCTTATAACATAGTAATAAGACATGAATAACACATATTACCCGCTTCTGTCACTCACCCTGACCCCCTTGGATTTAAAAGGACTTAGAGGGGCCGGGGTCAGCCAGTCCAATCTGTCCAGGGGAGAACAGAACTTAAATGAGGTCACGGCAGAGTGGTGTGTGAGTGTGTGTGTGTGTGTGTGTCACGGCAGAGTGGTGTGTGAGTGTGTGTGTGTGTGAGTGTGTGTGTGTGTGTGTGTCACGGCAGAGTGGTGTGTGTGTCACGGCGGAGTGGTGTGTGTGTGTGTGTCACAGCAGAGTGGACTCTGCTGAGGGTTAACGACACAGGGTACCAGTGACGTCTGTGCTTTACAACTGTCACTGACTGGGTTTGAACTCGGGTCTCCTACGGGCCACAAGACTGCGTTGGACTGCTAAGCTTCAGACTAGGCAGGTCTCAGGTAATGTCACTCATCACACCAACATACAAGAGTATGGCAATGACACCAAAATACCACAAATATAATTTCATTTTAAATTTGCTCAAAGGTTTTATTTTACCCCAGAGCGAAGGTTCAAAATTAAGCTTGTGGATAGTGATTTATGTAATAAACACCCAATCTGAGCTGGGCAGTTATACAGTGCATTCAGAAAGTATTCAGACCCCTCTTGATTTTGTCCACATTTTGTTACGTTACAGACTTATTCTAAAATGGATGAAATACCTTTTTTCCCTCATCAATCTATACTCATTACCCCATAATGACAAAGCAAAAACAGGGTTTTTAGACATTTAAATGTGGAACAAGTCAAGGGGTCTGAATACTTTCCAAATGCACCGTATGTTCGACTAGTTTGGATTTATATCCATTATTGGCCACTTAAAAGGCAAGACAAACAAAATAAGGGTTTAGTCTTGGGATTCTTCTTGACAAGCCACATCAGAGATGTAGCTCTGTCTCCATCATACAAATATAATCAATGATCAATGACTATTTATATAGTCTCTGTGGCCTAACAGGATCTCTGCTCTCATTAAAAAAGCATGACTTAACTATAGGGTCAATCAAGGCATCCAAGACTTTTCCAATTCATCCCTCTCTATTCCTATCTCTGGGACTTAACTATAGGGTCAATCAAGGCATCCAAGACTTTTCCAGTTCATCCCTCTCTATTCCTATCTCTGGGACTTAACTATAGGGTCAATCAAGGCATCCAAGACATTTCCAGTTCATCCCTCTCTATTCCTATCTCTGGGACTTAACTATAGGGTCAATCAAGGAATCCAAGACATTTCCAGTTCATCCCTCTCTATTCCTATCTCTGGGACTTAACTATAGGGTCAATCAAGGAATCCAATACATTTCCAGTTCATCCCTCTCTATTCCTATCTCTGGGACTTAACTATAGGGTCAATCAAGGAATCCAATACATTTCCAGTTCATCCCTCTCTATTCCTATCTCTGGGACTTAACTATAGGGTCAATCAAGGCATCCAAGACATTTCCAGTTCATCCCTCTCTATTCCTATCTCTGGGACTTAACTACAGGGTCAACCAAGGAATCCAAGACATTTCCAGTTCATCCCTCTCTATTCCTATCTCTGGGACTTAACTATAGGGTCAATCAAGGCATCCAAGACATTTCCAGTTCATCCCTCTCTATTCCTATCTCTGGGACTTAACTACAGGGTCAACCAAGGAATCCAAGACGTTTCCAATTCATCCCTCTCTCTTCCTATCTCTGGGACTTAACTACAGGGTCAACCAAGGCATCCAAGACATTTCCAATTCATCCCTCTCTCTTCCTATCTCTGGGACTTGGTCAACGTATCCTGTATCAAACATGTCTGACTAAAATGCACAGAACTAGTCTGTCGGTCACAGCTATAGATGACTTAACCGTTCACAGTGATTAAACAGCCACTATATCCCTCTGGAGCCCGACTTGTCATTCCACTGGCCTGCGATCAATCGGGTGTTTTCTCTTTGCTTGCCGCTGATTACACAAGTGTTATTTGTCCGTCCCCCACCATTTTGTTACTTCTTTTCATTTTGTCTCTGGTTCCATTGAATTATGTATCGTCAATTCCCTAAACGAAGCTGGAGCTAGTTCAAACTGAATTCTCGCATCCGCTGAGTTTCTAAAGGAGATGAGGGAGTGTCGTGTTTCTTGTCACACTCTCCAGACTCCAGAGTGAGGCTTTCATTTGCATCTTTTTGCCTGTCCATTGATCTTTGGGGTGATACATTTTTTTGGCACATTTACTTGCTCGAGACATCTCCGCCAATTCTCTTTGCTGACGTTTAATGGCAGAGATGTTTCATATAACGCGAAACAGGAAAGTCTAATGTGCTCTCTCTCCCTCTCTCTTGCCCTTTCCTTCTCTCTCCATGTCCTTTTCCCTTTTCTGTGTGAATGCGGAGCTGTACTGTGTGGTGTGAGGAGAACATCATAATTGATGCAGTGCAATGTTGATGCAATAATAATGCAGTGAAATCTGTTGATAACATTTTTATATGATTCAACATGAAAGATCATGAGTTGGTAATCAAATGAATTTCGGTACACGCGTTATAGGCATATCTGGATACACTGTATACTACTTTAGTGGGGTCGGTTCCGAAGTCGCAGGGCCTGCAAACACTAAACTGATGTGAATTCTACTTCACTAAGACTGCGACAGCTCCCAACAATGTAGACAGAAAGATAGAGAGAGAGAGAGAGAGCCCTGAATCACTGAACACTGAACTCAACTCTAAAGGTAGCACACCTCCCTCTACCTCTCTGTATCCTCCCTCTAACCTTCCTGTATCCTCTCTGTATCTGCTCTGTATCCTCCCTCTATCCCCTCTGTATCCTCCCTGTATCCTCTCTGTATCCTCCCTCTATCCTCCCTCTATCCTCCCTCTATCCTCCCTCTATCCTCTCTGTATCCTCTCTGTATCCTCCCTCTATCCTCTCTGTATCCTTCATCTATCTCTCTCTGTATCCCCCCTCTATCCTGCCTCTATCCTCTCTGTATCCCCCCTCTATCCTCCCTCTATCCGCCCTGTATCCTCTCTGTATCCTCCATCTATCTCTCTCTGTATCCCCCCTCTATCCTCCCTGTATCCTCCCTGTATCCCCCCTCTATTCTCCCTCTAACCTCCCTGTATCCTCTCTGTATCCTCCCTCTAACCTTCCTGTATCCTCTCTGTATCCTCCCTCTATCCTCCCTCTATCCTATCTGTATCCTCCCTCTAACCTTCCTGTATCCTCTCTGTATCCTCCCTCTATCCTCTCTGTATCCACCCTGTATCCTCCCTCTATTCTCCCTCGAACCTCCCTGTATCCTCCCTGTAACCTTCCTGTATCCTCTCTGTATCCTCCCTCTATCCTCTCTGTATCCTCCCTCTATCCTCTCTGTATCCCATCTCTATCCTCTCTGTATCCTCCCTCTATCGTCCCTCTTCGTCCCTCTATCCTCCCTGTATCCTCCCTGTATCGTCCCTCTTTGTCCCTCTACATCCCTCTATCCTATCTGTATCCTCCCTCTATCCTATCTGTATCCTCCCTCTATCCTCTCTGTATCCTCCCTCTATCCTCTCTGTATCCCCCTCTATCCTCCCTCTATCCTCTCTGTATCCTCCATCTATCCTCCCTCTTCGTCCCTCTTCGTCCCTCTAGCTCCCTCTATCCTCTCTGTATCCTCCATCTATCCTCCCTCTTCGTCCCTCTAGCTCCCTCTATCCTCTCTGTATCCTCCCTCTATCCTCTCTGTATCCCCCCTCTATCCTCTCTGTATCCCCCCTCTATACTCCCTCTATCCTCTCTGTATGCCCCCTCTATCCTACCTCTATCCTGCCTCTATCCTCCCTCTTCGTCCCTCCACCTCCCTGTATTCTCTCTGTATCCCCCCTCTATCCTCCCTCTATCCTCCCTCTACCTCCCTGTATCCTCCCTGTATCATCTCTGTATCCTCCCTCTATCCTCTCTGTATCCTCCCTCTATCCTCTCTGTATCCCACCTCTATCCTCCCTCTATCCTCCCTCTTCGTCCCTTTACCTCCCTGTATCCTCTCTGTATATTCCCTCTATCTTCCCTGTATCCTCTCTGTATCCTCCATCTATCCTCTCTGCATCCCCCTCTATCCTACCTCTATCCTCCCTCTATCTTTCCTGTATCCTCTCTGTATCCTCTCTGTATCCTCCATCTATCCTCTCTGTATCCTCCATCTATCCCCCCTCTATCCTCCCTCTATCCTCTCTGTATCCCCCCTCTATCCTACCTCTATCCTCCCTCTATCCTCCCTCTTCGTCCCTCTACATCCCTGTATCCTCTCTGTATACCCCCTCTATCCTCCCTCTACCTCCCTCTACCTCCCTGTATCCTCCCTGTATCCTCTCTGTATCCCACCTCTATCCTCCCTCTATCCTCCCTCTTCCTTCCTGTATCCTCTCTGTATCCTCCCTCTATCCTCCCTGTATCCTCCATCTATCTCTCTCTGTATCCCCCCTCTATCCTACCTCTATCCTGCCTCTATCCTCCCTCTATCCTCTCTGTATCCCCCTCTATCCTGCCTCTATCTCGCCATCACACTGCACACTGCCCTATCCCATCTGGACAAGAGGAATACCTACATAAGAATACTGTTCATTGACTACAGCTCAGCATTCAACACCATAGTACCCTCCAAACTCATCATTAAGCTTGAGACCTTGGGTGTCGACCCCGCCCTGTGCAACTAGGTTCTGGACTTCCTGATGGGTCCTGACTTCCTGATCCTCCCTCTATGTCCCTCTATCCTCCCACTACCTCCCTCTACATCCCTCTATCCTCCCACTACCTCCCTGTATCCTCCCTCTACCTCCCTCTATCCTCCATGTACCTCCCTCTACCCTCCTCTTCCTCCCTTTATGTCCCTGTATCCTCCCTCTACCTCCCTGTATCCTCCCTCTACCTCCCTGTATCCTCCCCCTACCTTCCTGTATCCTCCCCCTACCTTCCTGTATCCTCCCCCTACCTTCCTGTATCCTCCCTCTACCTTCCTGTATCCTCCCTCTACCTTCCTGTATCCTCCCTCTACCTTCCTGTATCCTCCCTCTACCTTCCTGTATCCTCCCTCTACCTCCCTGTATCCTCCCTCTACCTCCCTGTATCCTCCCTCTACCTCCCTGTATCCTCCCTCTACCTTCCTCTATCCCTCCCACTACCTTCCTCTACGTCTCTCTAACCTCCCTCTACCCCCCACCTTCTCCCTCTATCCTCCCACTACCTCCCTCTACGTCCCTCTATCCTCCCACTACGTCCCTCTATCCTCCCTCTACCTCCCTCTACGTCCTTCTACCTCCCTCTACGTCCTTCTACCTCCCACTACCTCCCTCTACGTCCCTCTAACCTCCCACTACCTCACTCTATTCTCCCACTACCTCCCTCTATCCTCCCTGTACCTCCCTCTATCATCCCTGTATCTTCCTTCTTACTCCCACTACCTCCCACTACCTCCCTCTATTCTCCCACTACCTCCCTCTATCCTCCCACTACCTCCCTCTATCCTCCCACTACCTCCCTCTATCCTCCCACTACCTCCCTCTACATCCCTCTATCCTCCCTGTACCTCCCTCTACCCTCCTCTTCCTCCCTTTATGTCCCTGTATCCTCCATCTACCTCCCTGTATCCTCCCTCTACCCCCCTCTTCTACCTCCCTCTACCTTCCTGTATCCTCCCTCTACCCCCCTCTTCTACCTCCCTCTACCTTCCTGTATCCTCCCTGTATCCTCCCTCTACCTTCTTGTATCCTCCCTGTATCCTCCCTCTACGTCCCTGTATCCTCCCTGTATCCTCCCTCTACCTCCCTGTATCCTCCCTCTACGTCCCTGTATCCTCCCTCTACGTCCCTGTATCCTCCCTCTACGTCCCTGTATCCTCCCTCTACCCCCCTCTTCTACCTCCCTCTACCTTCCTGTATCCCCCCTGTATCCTCCCTCTACGTCCCTGTATACTCCCTGTATCCTCCCTCTACGTCCCTGTATCCTCCCTCTACCCCCCTCTACCTTCCTGTATCCTCCCTCTACCCCCCTCTTCTTCCCTCAATCAGTGCGGTCACCTTTAGTATTTGCCTTGGTAGCGCCGTGCAGACGGAGACCATCCCACTGCCTCTGTAAAAACAGGAAGCGAGCCATGCCATTTTCCCCAGGCCGTGTGACATACATGGAAATGTCATTAGGTACTGATGGGGACCAAGATAAAACCAGGCCAGACACCAGTGTAATGTCAATTTGCTGCCATTAATTAATTAAATGTCTCTTAATTTCAGTGAGTTGAACAACCGTAACCTGTGATGCTCAGTGAATACTAAAACCTGTGTGTGTGTGTGTGTGTGTGTGTGTGTGTGTGTGTGTAAGTGAAGGTGCACCAAAGCCTCTGTAGAGTGTCAGAACGATTAAAGACATGAAAAAGGCTTTGTTTATTCGACTAATCAACTGCCTGGTGTAGTTGTGGCGTGGCCCTCGTAACCATGCCGACAGCTGCCATGACTTCTGGCTTAGTCATGCCGTGATTTGATTGGCTGCACTTCGTTTGGCCACGGTTGACTAAGTAAGTCTGCTACCAGCAGATTTCTATGGAAGTGGAACAGTGTGAATACAACAGTATTGCAAGTTGTGCCAATTTAGTGAATTCACGAAAAATATGAAGTCTGAGTCAGTGGAAACTCATAAAAACATTTTTACAGTACATCCCAGTCTCGGATACCATCGTTGACATGATGATTAGTCATATCTACAGCTGTCAAAAGAAGTAGCTTACCAGCCCATCTATTTGCTCTTAATAAAGTCTCATTCCTCACAGATCCTAGTATAATAATGTGCTCCTAGGACCAAGATAAGGTACGAGACGCACAAATCAACTCAACTCAAATCTGCCATCCGAATCAGAATCCAAAGAAATGGATTCTGCATGAACTTTTCAATGATCTATACAATAGAGGCATTTCTACCTTCTCTCCATCTATATATTTGGCGACGTCTGAAAGGGCTCGCAGCATTTTGGGAAGAAGAAGATCTGGGCGCGGGATTTGATCTCTGGTGATGATGTGAATTAATATTCCGTTTCATTCCCTTCTCCTGAAGGCCAAGTCGCCTCCTTCGACGTTCCATCACTCTGGAAAGCTTGTTAAATGTTAAACGGGGGCCTATTTCTACATGGGTCGCGATCCGGTGCCACATACCCCTTGGCCTGGTCTGAATAAAACATTTAGAGTCTCAGGCTTCTCCCGGGAACTAAATGTTTTCTCAGATTATTTTGTTTCACTTTTATGGGTCACTTCTGAAGTTGGAAGATGCCTTTTTTCCTGGTATCTTTTTAATATTGTGGAGTCGCGGGGTGTTGTGGGTAATACGCACGACGCCCAAAGGTCGTGTGTGCTCGCACATAACCACCGTTTCTTGACCACCCAGCGTCGATTACTTCACTGAATCATTTGTATGAAGTCTTTGAAGTGTGAAGTCTTGAACTATATGGTAGAATAGTATTGAACTATTTCCTCTGTTCTTTACAGTAGGTTGTATACCGCAGAGGGCTGATGTCAGCCATGTGGCCAAAGAAAGAAGCCACTCTAAAATCAAAACACTGACAACGAATTACTTTTAAAAATCAAAAAGTGCCCGAAAGTGTTTGGACCCTCAGAAAACCAAGCAATGAATATAGACAAACTGACAAATGGCTAACGAGAAGGTTTTTCCACAAAGCTTTAGTCAGGGTCGTGTTCACTAGGGCACGCAACGTTTTACAATGGAAACTTACAATTTGTGTTTTGTTCCATTTCAGTGCCTGTCAGCTGAAAGTATTGTGTCAGGGGTGATAAAGAGACAGAGAGAGAGAGAGAGCGAGAGAAATTAGTGATTGATAAAGAGAGGAAAATGACTCCTCGGAGGAAGCTGGAATAGCATTAGCTCCCTGAGGGGACAATTAGAAGAGTCCGTGTTGGCGAGCAGGCCTCGGCTCATCCCTCATGGTGCGGAGAGAGAGGATGACAGCACAGCACACTCTTGGAACACACCACAAGGAACATGCAGTCAGTCTGCTGCAGCACCAGGTATCTTCAAGACATTTAAAAATATACTGTATATTTTACCAGGTTTGTTTCATTGAGATAAAAAAATATATTTTTCAAAGGAGATCGGGACCAAGGTCCATCGAGGCTGTCTGTCAATAGGACTGTGACATCAATAGCTACAGCACAAACCTGTCTTACAATAATCGGAGTCATCTCGGAAACACAGAACAAAGATCAAGCAGGATTGCATCAGAGGCTTGATGAAGTTCAGGAGGGAGACATGTTGGAAAGGAAACTCGAACCAAGAGCTGAAGCATCACGGTAGCTCCTCCAACCTCTCTGAAAGTCACAGACCTAGTATCCCCTTCTGAAAGATGAGAACACGGACCTAGTATCCCCTTCTGAAAGATGAGAACATGGACCTAGTATCCCCTTCTGAAAGATGAGAACATGGACCTAGTATCCACTTCTGAAAGATGAGAACACGGACCTAGTATCCCCTTCTGAAAGATGATAACATGGACCTAGTATCCCCTTCTGAAAGATGAGAACACGGACCTAGTATCCCCTTCTGAAAGATGAGAACACGGACCTAGTATCCCCTTCTGAAAGATGAGAACACGGACCTAGTATCCCCTTCTGAAAGATGCCAACACGGACCTAGTATCCCCTTCTGAATGATGAGAACACGGACCTAGTATCCCCTTCTGAAAGATGAGAACACGGACCTAGTATCCCCTTCTGAAAGATGAGAACACGGACCTAGTATCCCCTTCTGAAAGATGAGAACACGGACCTAGTATCCCCTTCTGAAAGATGAGAACACGGACCTAATATCCCCTTCTGAAAGATGAGAACACGGACCTAGTATCCCCTTCTGAAAGATGAGAACAAGGACCTAGTATCCCCTTCTGAAAGATGCGAACACGGACCTAGTATCCCCTTCTGAAAGATGAGAACAAGGACCTAGTATCCCCTTCTGAAAGATGCGAACACGGACCTAGTATCCCCTTCTGAAAGATGCAAACACCTGCGAAATTGTGATTTGTCCAAATGATCAATGACGTCACCAAGAAGTTCCTTGTGGCAACCCACAGTCTGTCTATAATACCAGTTATGTTACATGTGTCTGTCCACGAGACATCACCATTACAGATGAAGGATCTTAATTTGTGCCAGTTTGCTACAGCAGTAAAATAATCCTGCAGGAACAGGAAATATTAATTATTATGTGGATTATAATTAATGGACATTTTTGTAGGGGTTTTTCATCACGGCAAATCAAGTCTGAAATTTCAAAGTGAAAATCACAAACAGAAGCCTTTATAAAACTCAAATACACTACAAGTTCGCATTTCCTGCTGCGCAGGGAAAATTCTTAGCAACAAAAGAGTGATCAAGTTAAGATCCTACATCTGTACAGCGGCGTCATGTTTCCTGCATGGGGCCTTGTAAAGTATACGGAGTGTGTGTGTGTGTTAACTGTCATAATGTTGCTGAATTATGACCATGATAATTGATCTGTTATTGAGAAACAAAGAGAGAATGAAGAGGCTTTACATTGACCTATATGACTGATCAAATCGACTGTTATAAATGGTTGACCTCGACCACATATAAAATCTAATCAAAATCAAATCAATTGTATTTGTCACATGCGCCGAAGACAACAAGACATTACCGTGAAACGCTTAGTTACAAGCCCCTAACCAACAATGCAGTTTTAAGAAAAAGATGAGTTAAGACAAAGATTTACAACAAAAAATTATAATAATAAAAGAGCAACAATAAAATAAGAATATCGAGGCGATATACAGGTGGTACTGAGTCGATGTGCAGGGGCACATTGTTGGATCTGTACATGCAGGTATAGGTAAAGTAACATAGATAAAAATGGGGGGTTCAAAGCAAATAGTCAGAGTAGCCATTTGGTTAGCTTTTCATGAGTCTTATGGCCTGGGGTAGAAGATGTTAAGAAGCCTGTTGGACTTTTTGAGGATCTGAGGACCCATGCCAAATCTTTTCAGTCTCTTGAGGGGGAATAGGCGTTGTCTTGCCCTCTTCACGACTGTCTTGGTGTGTTTGGACCTTGACAGTTTATTGGTGATGTGGACACCAAGGAACTTGAAGCTCTCAACATGCTCCACTACAGCCCAGTCGATGAGAATGGGGGAGTGCTCTCCTTTGTCTTAATCACATTGAGGGAGAGGTTGTTATCCTGGCACCACACACCACACTGACAGGTCTCTGACCTACCTATAGGCTGTCTCATCGTTGTCGGTGATCAGGCCTACCACTGTTGTGTCGTCGGCAAACTTAATGATGATGTTGCTTGGCAATGCAGTCATGGGTGAACAGGGAGTACAGGAGGGAGGGACCCTGTGTTGAGGATCTGCATAGCAGATGTGATGTTACCTAACCTTACCAACTGGGGGCGGCCCGTCAGGAAGTCCAGGATCCAGTTGTCCCAGGGTCCTTAGTAATGAGCTTTGAGGGTACTATGGTGTTGAACGCTGAGCTGTAATCAATTAACAGCCTTCTCACGTAGGTGTTCCTTTTGTCCAGGTGGTAATGGGCAGAGTGGAGGGCAATATAGATTGCATCATCTGTGGATCTGTTGGGGCAGTATGCAAATTGGAGTGGGTCTATGGTTTCTGGGATAATGGTGTTGCTGTGAACCATGACCAGCCTTTCAAAGCACTTATTAATGGCTGCAGACGTGAGTGCTACAGGTTGGTTGTCATTTAGGTTGGTTACCTTAGTGTTCTTAGGCAAAGGGACTATGGTGGTCTGCTTGAAACATGTTGGTATTACAGACTCGGTCAGGGACAGGTTGAAAATGTCAGTGAAGACACTTGCCAGTTGGTCAGCGCATGCTTGGAGTACATGTCCTGGAAATCTGTCTGGCCCTGCGGCCTTGTGAATGTTGACCTGTTTAAAGGTCTTACTCACATTGACTATGGAGAACGTGATCATACAGTCGTCCGGAACAGCTGGTGCTCTCATGCATGCTTCAGTGTTGCTTGTCTCAAAGTGGGCATTGAAGTCCTATTCCCCCTCTCAGCCTCCAGTATTTATGCTGCAGTAGTTTATGTGTCGGGGGGCTGGGGTCAGTTTGTTATATCTGGAGTACTTCTCCTGTCCTATTCGGTGTCCTGTGTGAATCTAAGTGTGCGTTCTCTAATTCTCTCCTTCTCTCTTTCTTTCTCTCTCTCGGAGGACCTGAGCCCTAGGACCATGCCCCAGGACTACCTGACATGATGACTCCTTGCTGTCCCCAGTCCACCTGGCCATGCTGCTGCTCCAGTTTCAACTTCCACCTGACTGTGCTGCTGCTCTAGTTTCAACTGTTCTGCCTTATTATTATTCGACCATGCTGGTCATTTATGAACATTTGAACATCTTGGCCATGTTCTGTTATAATCTCCACCCGGCACAGCCAGAAGAGGACTGGCCACCCCACATAGCCTGGTTCCTCTCTAGGTTTCTTCCTAGGTATTGGCCTTTCTAGGGAGTTTTTCCTAGCCACCGTGCTTCTACACCTGCATTGCTTGCTGTTTGGGGTTTTAGGCTGGGTTTCTGTACAGCACTTTGAGATATCAGCTGATGTATGAAGGGCTATATAAATAAATTTGATTTGATTTGATTTGACTTTAGTTTGTCTGGTCCACTCATGTCACTGGGCAGCTCGCGTCTGTGCTTCCCTTTGTAGTCCGTAATAGTTTGCAAGCCCTGCACATCCGACTAGTGTCGGAGCTGGTGCAGTAGGATTCAATCTTAGTCCTGTACTGACGCTTTGCCTGTTTGATGGTTTGTCTGAGGGCACAGCGGGATTTCTTGTTAGCGTCCGGGTTAGAGTCCTGCTCCTTGAAAGCAGCAGCTTTACCCTTTAGCTCAGTTAGGATGTTGCTTGTAATCCTTGGCTTCTGGTTAGGGTATGTATGTACGGTCACTGTGGGGACGACGTCATCAAATAACTTATTGATGAAGCCGGTGACTGATGTGTTGTACTCCTCAATGCCATCGGAAGAATCTCTGAACATATTCCAGTCCTGACTACTTCCGTATTGAGCGAGTCAATGGTACTTCCTGCTTTAGTTTTTGCTTGTAGGCAGGTATCAGGTGGATAGTTATGGTCAGATTTGCCAAATGAAGAGCGAGGGTGAGCTTTGTACGTGTCTCTGTGTGTTGATTAAAGGCGGTCTAGAATTTTTTTAAACTGGTTGCACATGTAACATGCTGGTAGAAATTAGGTCAATCGGATTTGTGTTTCCCTGCATCAAAGTCTCCGGCCACTAGGAGCGCCGCCTCCTATCAGGCTTCCAATCCAAGTGTGAAAAACCTAGAGTCATTTTAAAGCTTTGGCGGCAAGAAAACCCGAAACAATATATCATAGAGGTTTATTTGTCAACCTGAATGCGATCGAACCAAATTGTAAATTCTGTTTGTTTGGCTCTGCAATGGAAAAACAAACCGCTCAAATCCTTCTAGCGCATATTCAAAATACTATTTTACTAAAATACTACAAAATAATATTTCCTTCCTCATTCCCTCCATCCCTCACTCTCTCCAAAATACATTTCCTTCCTCATTCCCTCCATCCCTCATTCTCTCCCTGTCAGTGCCACAGTCCCAGTCCCTCATGCTGTGTTGGTGGGCCCAGATCAGGTTAGGGCCACACCGGACTGGATACACCACGGCCCAAATACATCCTGGGCCAGCGACCCTGTCTCACCAGGGGCTTTGGAGCCTTATGCTAACATCGCACGGCTAACACCGCTAGCCAATAATACTTGGAACCACACTGCCCAGATTAGCTCAGTTCTGAAGCATGCCCACTACCCAAAAAACTGCCATAAACTAAATGGCACACACCAACAAGCCCTCAGGGGAGAAAAGTGGGTTGTTAGATTCAGCATGTTTCCTGTGTATTAGGTTGGTTACCTTAGTGTTCTTAGGCAAAGGGACTATGGTGGTCTGCTTGAAACATGTTGGTATTACAGACTCGGTCAGGGACAGGTTGAAAATGTCAGTGAAGACACTTGCCAGTTGGTCAGCGCATGCTTGGAGTACATGTCCTGGAAATCTGTCTGGCCCTGCGGCCTTGTGAATGTTGACCTGTTTAAAGGTCTTACTCACATTGACTATGGAGAACGTGATCATACAGTCGTCCGGAACAGCTGGTGCTCTCATGCATGCTTCAGTGTTGCTTGTCTCAAAGTGGGCATTGAAGTCCTATTCCCCCTCTCAGCCTCCAGTATTTATGCTGCAGTAGTTTATGTGTCGGGGGGCTGGGGTCAGTTTGTTATATCTGGAGTACTTCTCCTGTCCTATTCGGTGTCCTGTGTGAATCTAAGTGTGCGTTCTCTAATTCTCTCCTTCTCTCTTTCTTTCTCTCTCTCGGAGGACCTGAGCCCTAGGACCATGCCCCAGGACTACCTGACATGATGACTCCTTGCTGTCCCCAGTCCACCTGGCCATGCTGCTGCTCCAGTTTCAACTTCCACCTGACTGTGCTGCTGCTCTAGTTTCAACTGTTCTGCCTTATTATTATTCGACCATGCTGGTCATTTATGAACATTTGAACATCTTGGCCATGTTCTGTTATAATCTCCACCCGGCACAGCCAGAAGAGGACTGGCCACCCCACATAGCCTGGTTCCTCTCTAGGTTTCTTCCTAGGTATTGGCCTTTCTAGGGAGTTTTTCCTAGCCACCGTGCTTCTACACCTGCATTGCTTGCTGTTTGGGGTTTTAGGCTGGGTTTCTGTACAGCACTTTGAGATATCAGCTGATGTATGAAGGGCTATATAAATAAATTTGATTTGATTTGACTTTAGTTTGTCTGGTCCACTCATGTCACTGGGCAGCTCGCGTCTGTGCTTCCCTTTGTAGTCCGTAATAGTTTGCAAGCCCTGCACATCCGACTAGTGTCGGAGCTGGTGCAGTAGGATTCAATCTTAGTCCTGTACTGACGCTTTGCCTGTTTGATGGTTTGTCTGAGGGCACAGCGGGATTTCTTGTTAGCGTCCGGGTTAGAGTCCTGCTCCTTGAAAGCAGCAGCTTTACCCTTTAGCTCAGTTAGGATGTTGCTTGTAATCCTTGGCTTCTGGTTAGGGTATGTATGTACGGTCACTGTGGGGACGACGTCATCAATGCACTTATTGATGAAGCCGGTGACTGATGTGTTGTACTCCTCAATGCCATCGGAAGAATCTCTGAACATATTCCAGTCCTGACTACTTCCGTATTGAGCGAGTCAATGGTACTTCCTGCTTTAGTTTTTGCTTGTAGGCAGGTATCAGGTGGATAGTTATGGTCAGATTTGCCAAATGAAGAGCGAGGGTGAGCTTTGTACGTGTCTCTGTGTGTTGATTAAAGGCGGTCTAGAATTTTTTTAAACTGGTTGCACATGTAACATGCTGGTAGAAATTAGGTCAATCGGATTTGTGTTTCCCTGCATCAAAGTCTCCGGCCACTAGGAGCGCCGCCTCCTATCAGGCTTCCAATCCAAGTGTGAAAAACCTAGAGTCATTTTAAAGCTTTGGCGGCAAGAAAACCCGAAACAATATATCATAGAGGTTTATTTGTCAACCTGAATGCGATCGAACCAAATTGTAAATTCTGTTTGTTTGGCTCTGCAATGGAAAAACAAACCGCTCAAATCCTTCTAGCGCATATTCAAAATACTATTTTACTAAAATACTACAAAATAATATTTCCTTCCTCATTCCCTCCATCCCTCACTCTCTCCAAAATACATTTCCTTCCTCATTCCCTCCATCCCTCATTCTCTCCCTGTCAGTGCCACAGTCCCAGTCCCTCATGCTGTGTTGGTGGGCCCAGATCAGGTTAGGGCCACACCGGACTGGATACACCACGGCCCAAATACATCCTGGGCCAGCGACCCTGTCTCACCAGGGGCTTTGGAGCCTTATGCTAACATCGCACGGCTAACACCGCTAGCCAATAATACTTGGAACCACACTGCCCAGATTAGCTCAGTTCTGAAGCATGCCCACTACCCAAAAAACTGCCATAAACTAAATGGCACACACCAACAAGCCCTCAGGGGAGAAAAGTGGGTTGTTAGATTCAGCATGTTTCCTGTGTATTTTTCGAAATAAGAGTGTTTGCTTTGATGTGCAGACCCGATGTGAAAGGGATCACGGTGTCATTACAAGTGGTGGATAGATACAAACATATGCACACACACACACACACACACACACACACAAACACTGTTTGTCTGATGATAGATGAAGAGTCGGCAGAGAAGCCAGTGAGTTCTTTGATTTATTGACAGGAAGCTCTGCTCCTTCATAGGGGTTATCTACAAGCCAGAGTCACTTCCTCAATAGCAATTAGTGCCTTCTCTGTTACACACACTTAAGAAAAACCAGAAAGACTGGATTTCTTCTATATGCTTTCAACGGGAGAGCAAACAAAAATATTCTAAAAGAAGATATCTCCTCCATAGGCTTTAATGGGAGGGCAAACAAAGATATTCAAAAAAGAAGATATCTCCTCCATTTAAGTTTTTAATAGGAGAGCAAACAAAGATGTTATACAAGAAGATATCTTGTAGGCTTTCAATGAGTAGGCAAACAAAAATATTCTAAAGTAAGATATCGACTACATAGGATTTCAATGGGAGGCCAAAGAAAGATATTCCCATAAAATATATCTAACACCATCCATCATTTCACCTCAAAGGTCAGGGCTGATGGAGTGTTGACCTCTGTGTCACCCAGAAATGGTGTGACTCGGAGGTGATCTTTGAGTGGATAGATCAGTGTAATGTATTCAGGACTGTCACACACTCTCACTGTCACATACTCCCTTGTAAAGCAATAAGCATGCGCATGTGCACCTGCCTTTACAACCCTACCCCTCCATCACACACACACGCATTGAGCAAAGGTGGAGAATGCCTTCCCAACAGCCCAGGACACACAGTAACCTATACATGACAGCAGCCAGGGTGTGTGTGTGTGTGTGTGTGTGTGTGTGTGTGTGTGTGTGTGTGTGGGTGTGTGTGTGTGGGTGTGTGTGTGTGTGAGATAAGGGGAGCAGCATCATAGGGTATATTTATCAACAGCGTGCCTCATCACAGCCCTGTCTCTCTCCGCATTTTTCTATCATTGTAATTTCTATTGGATGCCCATTTGGTTGTTCGTCACACATCCAAGTCCATTCCCATGATCATTCTGTGCCCCTTACATGGGACCTTACACGGAACCTTACACGGGACCTTACACGGAACCTTACATGGGACCTTACACGGAACCTTTCATGGGACCTTACACGGAACCTTACACGGAACCTTACACAGAACCTTACATGGGACCTTACATTGAACCTTACACGGAACCTTACATGGGACCTTACACGGAACCATTCATGGGACCTTACATGGAACCTTACATGGGACCTCACACGGGACCTTACACGGAACCTTACATGGAACCTTACATGGGACCTTACATGGGACCTTACATGGGACCTTACATGGAACCTTACATGGGACCTTACACGGAACCTTACACGGAACCTTACACAGAACCTTACACAGAACCTTACATGGGACCTTACATTGAACCTTACACGGAACCTTACATGGGACCTTACACGGAACCATTCATGGGACCTTACACGGAACCTTACATGGGACCTTACACGGGACCTTACACAGAACCTTACATGGAACCTTACATGGGACCTTACACGGGACCTTACACAGAACCTTACATGGAACCTTACATGGGACCTTACACAGAACCTCACATGGGACCTTACACGGGACCTTACACGGAACCTTACATGGGACCTTACATGGGACCTTACATGGGACCTTACATGGGACCTTACATGGAACCTTACATGGGACCTTACACGGAACCTTACACGGAACCTTACACGGAACCTTACATGGGACCTTACATGGAACCTTACATGGGACCTTACACGGAACCTTACAAGGGACCTTACACGGAACCTTACACGGGACCTTACTTGGGATCTGGCATCCAGATAGATGAGCTTCTCTCCTAGGTCTCACACGATTTCTCTGGGATGTGGGATTGCATAGTGCTATACTACTCCTTTATGACAATGGGTAAGCACTGACGCTTGGTATGCCCTGATATGAGGAATGGGCTGGCTTAGTGAGGGATATTTTTTATTCATTTATTTATTTTACCTTTATTTAACCAGGTAGGCTAGTTGAGAACAAGTTCTCATTTACAACTGCGACCTGGCCAAGATAAAGCAAAGCAGTGCGACACAAACAACACCGAGTTACACATGGAATAAACAAACATACAGTCAATAATACAATAGAAAAAGTCTATATACAATGTGTGCAAGTGAGGTAATATATGGTGTGTCATAGGGTGATACGATGCTTCATATGAGCGACATAAGGCATTGTTTCTCAACCTTCCACTACTGAGAAATGACTGTTGATATGACAAGGGAAGGGTGTGTCTTAGTGAGGGATATGACATGCATAGCGAGTCATAGGGTGCTACGATGCTACATATGAGGGACATAAGGAGAGTTGTGTTTCTTACCCTTCTGGATTCTATTTCTTTCACGTAGAGAGGGAGCAGAAACTCCGAAACACCCTCTAGCCTGATCCCCTCTTTGGTTACACGAAGATTACCCATTCCATCCTACGGGGAAAGAGAGTGGAAGAGAGAGAGAGAAAAGAGAGAGAGAGAGAGAGGAAAGAGAGAGAGAGAGAGAGAGAGAGGAAAAAGAGAGAGAGAGGAAAGAGAGAGAGAGAGAAAGGAGAGAGAGAGAGAGAGGAAAGAGAGAGAAAAGAGAGAGAGAGAGGAAAGAGAGAGAGAGAGAGAGAGAGAGAGAAAGACAAAATGGAGAGAATAAGTCCAAACAGTGAAACAGAGACAACCAGTTCAGTCACCGTGAAGAAACTGTTCAGGAGAGGAGGGAGTGGAGAGAAAAACATCCAAAGGAACAAAAGTTGTATTTTAATTTAATATTTGGATCATTTTCAACAACAAAGTACTCTACGTTTTCCA
Source organism: Oncorhynchus kisutch (assembly GCF_002021735.2). Classification (NCBI taxonomy): domain Eukaryota; kingdom Metazoa; phylum Chordata; class Actinopteri; order Salmoniformes; family Salmonidae; genus Oncorhynchus; species Oncorhynchus kisutch. Next base: position 2,241,564 of record NW_022261984.1, read on the forward strand.
AGTTAGAAATGTCACAGGACACATAGGCACAGATGCACACACACACACTCACACAGCCTCCGACAACACTTGCCCACCCCAAAGATAGAAACAAACAGGACTCAATGGGTTAAATCAGCCTGAGGACTGTTCTGTAGCTCAAACCCATGGTGATTAAGCCAGTCAAACAGGGAAACAGCTCCTCAATAAACTAACACACACCAGCCTGCAGTTCCTATAATACAAACAGTATTGCTTTACACACCCAAACCCAACACACACAAATGCATGAATACACATCCAAACCCAACACACACATACATGAATACACACACACACACACAGGCATGAATACACACACACACACACACACACACACACACACACACACACACACACACACACACACACACACACACACACACACACACACACACACACACACACACACTCTTGCTGTACACCCACATCTCCTCACATACTGTAAATATGTTAGCTGCATGCAGGTGAAAAATCACATCTTTGAAAAGGCACACACACACACACACACACGCACACACAACTGCAGGTGACTACTCATATTAGTCAGGTAGCCGTTGTAAATGAGAATTTGCTCTCAACTGGCCAACCTGGTCAAATAATGGTGAAATAATGTATTTATTTTTTAAAATATGAACTAAAAGGAACCAACACATTATGCAGAACTAGGTGGAACATGCTCAGGCAGGAGTACGGCCCCCCGTCAATCATCAAAACATAAAGATGATTCCTGAATCATTCATAATTAATCATTAATGTGACGAGCCAACGTTTAGCTAAAAACCCTCGTTCTCTCGTCTAGCCCCGTCACCCCTGACAGTGTTTAGCGATGGTGGCGGCGTGCGTCGGCATGGGGCCTTGATTTGACGTGGCAGGTTGTAGACATTAACGTCTCTCTCGGGCAGGTTGGTGTTCAATCTGAAGGAACACAAAAGTCAGAAAAAGAACAGGCCCCTTGGCTAGGCGCTGCGGCGCCGCTAACATACTAATGCCGTCTACCTGAGAGCCTTGCAGGTACGGAGAGAGAAAGAGCGCGAGAGAGAGCTACGCTAACCACATACCTAGCAGCCAAAGTCACTTCTATTAGCCTACCAGACACGCCGTATGAAATGTAAATGACATTTCTCAGTCTGATTAGCGTGGTCGTGGCGGAGCTTAGTGTCGACAGTGGTGGGAACAGCGAAGGTCTTCAGGAATCCTGGTGGGAAGCAGGCGACTTTAGGATAATGAAGACACTCCTCCGGGATGTGAATGATGGGGAATTCTGGAGTAACAGAGGCCTCGGATAATGATGTCCTTCTCTGTTATATTGGATTCCCATGTTGTGTTATAATGACATATTTCCCCATCCACGTCGTGTGTGAGAGCGTGTGTATGTGTGTGTAAGCGTGTGTGTGTGTAAGAGTGATTATCTACATGTCTGTCTGTGTGTGTGTGTGTGAGTGTGTTCTGCCGAGTCCTTCAGTAGAAGTCAAGCTGATAATGTTGTATCGCCCAGCGCAGCGAGGTTAACTGGTGGAGTCGGCCATTAGGGCTCACATCCCATCCCTGGCACAAGGTTATAGTGAACAGTATAATACTCCCTCCTCCACTTGATGGATGGCCACTGAAAACATTCTCAGGGAAGGTTTTAATGTTCTCTCTCGGCTGAATTTCTCACTCAACCTTCCATGCCAACAATGTTTAGAGAGAAAAGAGAAAGAGCTGGAGAGACGTATAGAAATGAACAAATGAGGAGACATAGATACTAGTTTGTTTGTGTGTCCTCTCTGCCGGGAAAATCTGTTGACCTTTCAGCGCCAACGTAGAAGCAATGCCTTGTCAGGGTCTGAAATCAACGCATTGACTTTCATCAGAGTTCTTGGAGAGCTTCCTTCCGCATCACTTCCCCTTCTGGGACGCATCCTAAACATCGTCTTGTATTAGAATGTCAGCTCACGTTGCCTCTGACCTACAATAAGAGCTATTCCACTTCTAAGGGGCTGCCGCTCTCCACACTGTAAAAAAAATTGACTCACGGGCTTAGTAAATATTGCAAAAGAAAATCAATGATTTTTACTTAAAATAATAGGTTTCTGGTTTTACTTACATTTTTGAATATAATACTTAATTTATATGTGTTGTAAAAGACTGGCATTTGCAAATACAAATCCAAGGTAATATGCTGCGAAATTTGAACTAATATTTCTAAGTAACAACCAACAACTTAAAAATATGACGTTCAGATGATCATGTTTGTGTTGGACTGACATGCTAGATCTAGTTCTGAACTTAAATTGTCCTTGGAACAGCTCAACGGACCTCGTGTCCATCTTTCTCCTCTGGAATGGCCAGGCAGCAGGTAAGGACCAAATTATAACTTGGAATGTAGCTTGGATCTGTCTACACATATTTTCGACGAAATCTAGTAGCCTAGTCTGTTATTTCTTCATTTTCTCACTCAGGATGCTGACGACACCATGATCCGAGAGGACCTCGTTCAGCACGTGATGAATGTGTTCACTGTGAAGGATCTGCACCAGAATATAGAGCATGGGATCTGCATCGAAGGAGCAGAGGGCCTGGCTGGTATTCCCAGGGTTACAAGGTCATGTATGTTGCTTATGGGCCTCATCTATGGCTTAAATCTAAGGTACCCCTTTGAGGTGTTCCAAAAAGTATTCTTGGAACTTGATGATCTCAGGACCTCCCCACGGGCCCAAGCTCTAAAGATGAAGTTACTTGTTTTCAGAGATATCTAAAGATATCTATGAGAACTCTCAAAGGGTCACTCACAAACTGTGGTCTAAACCCTACTCAGTAAACTGAAAAGCTAGTTGCTAGGTGGTATAGGTGCTACAGTTTCCATGATGCTCTTTGTCAGGTGAAGTCATAAGAGACATTGTCCATTCCTGTTTCAAAAACAGCTTTGTTTTAAAAATGACTCCATATGCACTAGTGGATATCTGAGATGATTTGTCAGGTGCAGCTATCTGGCTGTAACTTTACCTAAGGAGGCAAGGTGGATACGGAGTCAGGTTTAAGGGAGAATTTGGCATATATTTTGTAACAAATGTATTGCAATGTTTTGAAAACCCATGTTTTGATGAATCTAAAACAGTTAGAATGAGGTTGTTTTTGAACTAAAGTTCATACTGTGCTTTGTGTAAAGTCTATTATTAAGACAAATCGTTAATTTACGTTTAAAATATTGTTAATTTACGTTAAAATATTGCTTTGTTGTTAAAGGGCGCACAGACCACCAGAAAATGTTTGCCAAACTGTACAAGATGTGAGGTCAAAGTGCAAATCCCAACTATCACCTAAACTTTATGCAGTTGTGAAGATCTAAAATGATTTGTAGTCAGGTGCAAGCCATCTGGATGTAACGTTACCTAAGGAGGCAAGGTGGAGTTCTACCCAGAATGCTTACAGATGACCAAATATGAATGTCTAAGGAGTAACATTTATTTTATTTAAAATAAAGGTGTGGAAGTTTAAAGTTGAACACTGTTGCTTCTTTTTGCATATTCTCATTTGTAGTAAATTATTCCAAGTATATTGAGGTAACTATTTGCATCAGCTTTTTAAGTATAGTTGTGAGTATATATTTGAGTAGGAGGAACCCAATTTAAAGACATTTTACTAACCTGAGTACCACAAGTAACTGAGAAAAAAACATTTGTAAATAAAACATAGAATATTAATTATGATACTGAGTAAATTCAGCAAATTAATCGTACAATATTAGTTCTGTAACTGATTACAATAAGTATATCAAACACAACATTAGTTCTGTAACTGATTACAATAAGTATATCAAACGTACAATATTAGTTCTGTGACTGATTACATTAAGTAGATCAAACGCATAACATTAGTTCTGTGACTGATTACATTAAGTATATCAAACACATAACATTAGTTCTGTGACTGATTACATTAAGTAGATCAAACGCATAACATTAGTTCTGTGACTGATTACATTAAGTAGATCAAACACATAACATTAGTTCTGTGACTGATTACATTAAGTAGATCAAACGCATAACATTAGTTCTGTAACTGATTACATTAAGTAGATCAAACATACAACATTAGTTCTGTAACTGATTACATTAAGTAGATCAAACATACAACATTAGTTCTGTAACTGATTACATTAAGTAGATCAAACATACAACATTAGTTCTGTAACTGATTACATTAAGTAGATCAAACGCATAACATTAGTTCTGTAACTGATTACATTAAGTAGATCAAACGCATAACATTAGTTCTGTAACTGATTACATTAAGTAGATCAAACGCATAACATTAGTTCTGTGACTGATTACATTAAGTAGATCAAACACATAACATTAGTTCTGTGACTGATTACATTAAGTAGATCAAACACATAACATTAGTTCTGTGACTGATTACATTAAGTAGATCAAACGCATAACATTAGTTCTGTAACTGATTACATTAAGTAGATCAAACATACAACATTAGTTCTGTAACTGATTACATTAAGTAGATCAAACATACAACATTAGTTCTGTAACTGATTACATTAAGTAGATCAAACATACAACATTAGTTCTGTAACTGATTACATTAAGTAGATCAAACGCATAACATTAGTTCTGTAACTGATTACATTAAGTAGATCAAACGCATAACATTAGTTCTGTAACTGATTACATTAAGTAGATCAAATGCATAACATTAGTTCTGTAACTGATTACATTAAGTAGATCAAACGCATAACATTAGTTCTGTAACTGATTACATTAAGTAGATCAAACGTACAACATTAGTTCTGTAACTGATTACATTAAGTAGATCAAACGCATAACATTAGTTCTGTGACTGATTACATTAAGTATATCAAACGCATAACATTAGTTCTGTAACTGATTACATTAAGTAGATCAAACGTACAACATTAGTTCTGTAACTGATTACATTAAGTAGATCAAACACATAACATTAGTTCTGTAACTGATTACATTAAGTAGATCAAACGCATAACATTAGTTCTGTGACTGATTACATTAAGTAGATCAAACGCATAACATTAGTTCTGGGACCTGAAGGACTTAAGCAGGTCAATAAATTATAATTATATTCTGAACCTGATAAAACTTTTACCGGATAAAAGTTTAAAATCCAGTTAGTTGATTGCACTTCATATATTTGAGTGTGTAATACACTAAAAGTGAAGTATATTATACTTAAAAGATCCTCCTTGTTGGATTTACTTAAAAAGCTGATGCAAATAGTTACCTACATTTTTTAAAGTGAAAGGGGCACAATATGTTTTACAGTGCAATGATTGGGATGAGAGAAAAGCTGTTCTGCTCTAGGACTGGAATACAAAACCTTCCCACAAACACACAACAACAGAGACACACACTGGAGTTTATTGGCACGAATCAAATCCCCTTGCACTCGCCAGCGCACACATGCAGGGTCTCTCTCTCTCTCTCTCTCTCTATCTCTCTCTCTCTCTCTCTCTCTCTCTCTCAAAATGACGGGTAACCTCTAGAGGTCCAGGGGAAACCGTACTGAAGCCAAGGCATAATTTCAGTAGCTAACTTAAAGCTCCTGAAAGCCTGCATGGTCCCCTTGCGGCTGGGCCTTGGGAAGCTTTGGATGGCCCTCCCAGAATGCTTATCTAACGCAGCACATTTCGTTACAGGACTATTTCAAATAAAGCCAGATAGTCTATGAGAGAAGACAGGCAGTGTTATTAGTTCTCTTCCATTTTCCCTCTCGAGTCCCCAGTCTCTTCAATATGTGGACCAAGTTTTATTACAGTCTCATGTCATACACGTAATGAAAGTACAAAGGCTGAAAACTTCTCATTAATTCACCTATATTGTGTATTGATCGATCCTATTCTGCCCTCAACTCTGGATCTTGAAGTCAGTTCCACTGCAATTTTTCAATGTTCCTCTCTAATCAGGGACTGATTTAGACCTGGGACACCAGGTGGGGGCAATGAATTATCAGTTAGAACAGAAAAGCAGCAGGCTCCAGACCTCGTAGGGTAAGAGTGTACCCCCTGCTATATTGTACGTAGGTGAATAAACTCAACTATGCCTCGGCTTCAGTACGGTTTCCACTGGACCTTTACAGGCCATCAGTTATACACTCAGTAGGAGCGAACCATTTTGGTGAATGGGGTGGTGTACCTAATAAACTGTATATAGTAATAAACTGTATATAGGTGAATAAATGAGCTCTAACCAAATCAAATTTAAAATCAAATGTATTTATACAGCCCTTCTTACATCAGCTGATATCTCAAAGTGCTGTACAGAAACCCAGCCTAAAACCCCAAACAGCAAGCCATGCAGGTGTAGAGGCACGTAACCCTCTGTTTCTCAAACAACTTGTTTAACCAATTCCATTATAAATTAAATAAACTTCATTAAGTTGAATCTATTCCATTATAAATTAAATAAACTTCATTAAGTTGAATCTATTCCATTATAAATTAAATAAACTTCATTAAGTTGAATCTATTCCATTATAAATTAAATAAACTTCATTAAGTTGAATCTATTCCATTATAAATTAAATAAACATCAAGTTGAATCTATTCCATTATAAATTAAATAAACTTCATTAAGTTGAATCTATTCCATTATAAATTAAATCAACGTCATTAAGTTGAATCTATTACATTATAAATTAAATAAACTTAATTAAGTTGAATCTATTCCATTATAAATTAAATAAATAAATAAAGTTGAATCTATTCCATTGTAAATTAAATCAACATCATTAAGTTGAATCTATTACATTATAAATTTAAAAAACGTAATTCAGTTGAATGTATTTGTCACGCCCTGATCAAAGTATTTGTGTTTATCTTTATTATTTGTTCAGGCCAGGGTGTGACATGGGGTTATTGTATTGTCCTATTGGGGTTTTTGTAGGCATTGGGATTGTGGTTGATTAGGGGTGTGTCTAGTATAGGCTTGGCTGCCTGAGGCGGTTCTCAATCTGAGTCAGGTGATTCTCGTTGTCTCGGATTGGGAACCGTATTTAGGTAGCCTGAGTTCACTTTGTATTTCGTGGGTGATTGTCCTATGTGTACTCTCCGTTAGTTTGCACAAGTATAGGCTGTTTTCGGTTTTCGGTTTTCGTTTATTGTTTTGTAGTGTTCGTGTTTAGTCGTGTTTACGTTTGTTTAAATAAACATGGATCGCAATCGACACGCTGCAGTTTGGTCCGACTCTCCTTCATCACAACTAGAAAGCCGTAACACTATTACATTATAAATTAAATAAACTTAATTAAGTTGAATCTATTAGTCCCAAACCAAATGTTTTGTCACTTGCTTGGTAGAAGTGTGAATGCTTTCATTAAGAGTGAAAGGCTTACTAATGGGACGTGCTCCCAACAATGCAGAAATAGAAAAGGTAGAAAAGTAAGACTCCTAATAATAAAAGTAATAATAGATCCACAATGAGTAAAGATATATACACTATATACAGTGCCTTGCGAAAGTATTCGGCCCCCTTGAACTTTGCGACCTTTTGCCACATTTCAGGCTTCAAACATAAAGATATAAAACATGTTGATGAGAACTAGAACCCTCACAGTACAGTACAGTAGGAGTGTTATATTATACATGTTGATGAGAACTAGAACCCTCACAGTACTGTACAGTAGGAGTGTTATATAGAACCCTCACAGTACTGTACAGTAGGAGTGTTATATTATACATGTTGATGAGAACTAGAACCCTCACAGTACTGTACAGTAGGAGTGTTATATAGAACCCTCACAGTACTGTACAGTAGGAGTGTTATATTATACATGTTGATGAGAACTAGAACCCTCACAGTACTGTACAGTAGGAGTGTTATATAGAACCCTCACAGTACTGTACAGTAGGAGTGTTATATAGAACCCTCACAGTACTGTACACTAGGAGTGTTATATTATACATGTTGATGAGAACTAGAACCCTCACAGTACTGTACACTAGGAGTGTTATATAGAACCCTCACAGTACTGTACAGTAGGAGTGTTATATAGAACCCTCACAGTACAGTACACTAGGAGTGTTATATAGAACCCTCACAGTACTGTACAGTAGGAGTGTTATATAGAACCCTCACAGTACTGTACAGTAGGAGTGTTATATAGAACCCTCACAGTACTGTACAGTAGGAGTGTTATATAGAACCCTCACAGTACTGTACAGTAGGGGTGTTATATAGAACCCTCACAGTACTGTACAGTAGGAGTGTTATATAGAACCCTCACAGTACTGTACAGTAGGAGTGTTATATAGAACCCTCACAGTACTGTACAGTAGGAGTGTTATATAGAACCCTCACAGTACTGTACAGTAGGAGTGTTATATAGAACCCTCACAGTACTGTACAGTAGGAGTGTTATATAGAACCCTCACAGTACTGTACAGTAGGAGTGTTATATAGAACCCTCACAGTACTGTACAGTAGGGGTGTTATATAGAACCCTCACAGTACTGTACAGTAGGAGTGTTATATAGAACCCTCACAGTACTGTACACTAGGAGTGTTATATAGAACCCTCACAGTACTGTACAGTAGGAGTGTTATATAGAACCCTCACAGTACAGTACACTAGGAGTGTTATATAGAACCCTCACAGTACTGTACAGTAGGAGTGTTATATAGAACCCTCACAGTACTGTACAGTAGGAGTGTTATATAGAACCCTCACAGTACTGTACAGTAGGAGTGTTATATAGAACCCTCACAGTACTGTACAGTAGGAGTGTTATATAGAACCCTCACAGTACTGTACAGTAGGGGTGTTATATAGAACCCTCACAGTACTGTACAGTAGGAGTGTTATATAGAACCCTCACAGTACTGTACAGTAGGAGTGTTATATAGAACCCTCACAGTACTGTACAGTAGGAGTGTTATATAGAACCCTCACAGTACTGTACAGTAGGAGTGTTATATAGAACCCTCACAGTACTGTACAGTAGGAGTGTTATATAGAACCCTCACAGTACTGTACAGTAGGAGTGTTATATAGAACCCTCACAGTACTGTACAGTAGGGGTGTTATATAGAACCCTCACAGTACTGTACAGTAGGAGTGTTATATAGAACCCTCACAGTACTGTACAGTAGGAGTGTTATATAGAACCCTCACAGTACTGTACAGTAGGAGTGTTATATAGAACCCTCACAGTACTGTACAGTAGGAGTGTTATATAGAACCCTCACAGTACTGTACAGTAGGAGTGTTATATAGAACCCTCACAGTACTGTACAGTAGGAGTGTTATATTATACATGTTGTTGATGTTTTTATGTCATTATTATTGCAGACCTGGAATTACTACATGCAAAGATATAGAACAAAATAAAAGCTATTGAAGCACATTGCTGTATTTCTGATTATTTCTTACTACATATACTTTAGTACAGTCAATAAAATTAAAAGGTATTATTCTTATTCTATAATGAAATTCTGATTTATGTGAAAAATCTATAATTTATGTAATGTTCCCTGTTGTTAGTGTTTTGTAGATCCGTGTGTTATGAGTGACAATGTTTGCTTTCTGAGTGAGAATTGTTGCCAGTGTTCTGGTCTAACAAGCTTATTTTGAGACATGTATGAAGTGTTTTGGTGGTTTGCGTGAGTTTTGGAGGTGAGATCAACTGTTTGGCCAGGATGCATGATGGTAATACAGACTGTGTGAAGAGTTTTGAAAAAGTGGCTTCAATTTTGACCGATGCTTGTTTGCAATTGAAAAAAACTGTAATTGGGAATGAAGTGACTAGGCAACAGGATAGATAATAAACAGTAGCAGCAGTGTATGTGATGAGTCAAAAACAATGGTTTGGGCCTTCCTCTGACAGCGCCTGCTATAGAGGTCCTGGATGTGACCCTCCATCCATTCTGCTGTGCCCTGAGCAGAGTGACAGATGACCGTGTGTCTGAGTAGTGACTTACTGTCCAAGTCTACCGGCCTGCGTGTCCAGGCCTGTCCAGCTCAGCCCGTCTTTCATCTGACCTGAATACCAAACCGACTGGAACGTTTGTCTGGTGGGCAAACCGCTCACGTTGACTTGGAGGGGCTGCTATCTGAGCGCTGTCCGTCTCTGTGTGTGAGGCAGAGGTATGTGTGCCTGTGTGTGTGTGCCTGTGTGTGTGTGTGCCTGTGTGTGTGTGTGTCTACGTGCACCTGTGTGTGTGCCTGTGTGAGTGTGCGTGTTTATGTGCAACTGTGTGTGTGTGTGTGTGTCTGCTTGTCTAGTTGCGTGTGTATGTGTGTCTGCTTGTCTAGTTGCGTGTGTATGTGTGTACCCTGCACTGTGCCCATGGCCTTGTTGGTAGACTGTCAGTCACTGTGGACAGCCGCTTGCCAAACAGAACAGAGAGAAGCACAGCAGAGCGGCACCGGGACACACTGAGCATGCTCACACCAGGCCTGTCCGTCATCGCTAGCTGGGCTGAGGAGAATGAGTCATGACCAGAGTCACCTTGTTTAATACCATACAGCTAGACTGATCCCAGATCTGGTTGTGCTTTTGCCTACACTCTTAGAAAAAAAGGTTCTGGATAGAACCAAAAAGGCTTGCTTCATATATGGCACACCTATAGGTTCTATGTAGAACCCTTTTGTAGGGTCCTTTGATCAGAACTCCAGGGGTTCTTCTTCACTGAACCAAAATTGGTTCCATATAGAACCCTTTTTATTCCATGTAGGGTTCTATATAGAACCAATTTAATTTCTATATAGAACCTTAAGAGGTGCCATATATGAAGCAAGCATATAGCCCTTTTTATCTAAGAGTGTTCTCCATTGTGATTGTCAAGCATGACAATTCCATAAGGAGTTGGCTGGAGAGCAGAAAACAGACCATATTTCTCTCAAGATTCTCGTCAGAAAAGAAAATGGGAAGAACTTGGTACGGTAATGAAAATGCATAAAACAAGTCATGCAAATTGGCCACACATCCTGACCGTAGCAGCGACACACGGCCACTCACACAATGACATCTGAAATCCCAAATAAACAGACGAATCAAATGAAGATCCCACGTGTGTGTGGACTGGGACGAGAAGAGCTGTTTAAAAAGAGCAAGATCACATTCTAATAGTTTTTGGTCCATTACTGTAAATACATGTGGCAGTGCTAGTCAGTCATAATGTTGTTATCCACAACATAGCATTGAGCTATCACATGGCTTCCATTATATGAACTATCACATGGCTTCCATAATATGAACTATCACATGGCTTCCATAATATGAACTATCACATGGCTTCCATAATATGAACTATCACATGGCTTCCATAATATGAACTATCACATGGCTTCCATAATATGACCTATCACATGGCTTCCATGATATGAACTACCACATGGCTTCCATAATATGAACTATCACATGGCTTCCATAATATGAGCTATCACATGGCTTCCATAATATGAACTACCACATGGCTTCCATAATATGAGCTATCACATGGCTTCCATAATATGAACTATCACATGGCTTCCATAATATGAACTATCACATGGCTTCCATAATATGAACTATCACATGGCTTCCATAATATGAACTACCACATGGCTTCCATAATATGAACTATCACATGGCTTCCATAATATGAACTATCACATGGCTTCCATTATCTGAACTATCACATTCTTCCATAATATGAACTATCACATGGCTTCCATAATATGAGCTATCACATGGCTTCCATAATATGAACTATCACATGGCTTCCATAATATGAACTATCACATGGCTTCCATTATATGAACTATCACATTCTTCCATAATATGAACTATCACATGGCTTCCATAATATGAGCTATCACATGGCTTCCATAATATGAACTATCACATGGCTTCCATAATATGAACTATCACATGGCTTCCATAATATGAAACCCTTTAAAGTGTCAATCAGCAGTTGAAACAATAACAGAGGTATGGATGGAAGGACTGACCATCCATGATGTGAAAAAATATATAGTTTTAACCATGTTTTGACGCTACACAGTGTTTCTTTTTCATTTATTTTGTTTACAAACATTGAAATATAACAAGTTCATATTTTGTGTTCTGATATGGAATCAGTGGGCATATAATATTCATTTATACGTCCCCAAATCGATGTAGCAATTGCAGACTTCCCCTATAACTTAGCTACTTTCCTTGCTTACTTTACAAGACATAACAGAAGTCCAAGGCCTGAGGCCCCTCATCTAATCAGACATCTGCAGTACTTCTCTGTGTGTCAGAAAAGGTTGACTTATTTCAACCCGACACAATCCGAGAGAGAGAGAGAGAGAGAGAGAGAGAGAGAGAGAGAGAGAGAGAGAGAGAGACGGGGGGGAGGGGGAGAGGGAGGGACGGAGAGAGTGTGACAGAGGCATTCAGCGAGAAAGAGGGAGATAGAGGGGAAGAGAGGTATAGATGGAGAGAGAAATAGACAGGGGAATGAAATTAATTTCTTTTGAAGAAGAGGATTGGGAGAATATGAGGCAGAGAGAGAAAGAGGCAACAAACAGAGAGAGAGATGGATAAACTGAATGAGAGAGAAAACAATCATCATTGTAGAACAGCCATCTGTTTGCCATAGCCTCAGCAATAAAACAGGGCCCTTTAAACAACAAACGAGGCAGTTCCAAGGAGGACACCACCCATTAGAGCCCTCTGATTGATTGTCAACGCCGGCCTGCTCTTGGCCCGCTCTCTCTGAAGCCGGCCCGACGTACGCAACATTACCTGAACATATTATGATACTCCATTGGCCCCTAACGAGTTAAATTGACGGGAATGAATCCTGGGGATGACAAATCTGAGGGGGCCTAGCTTTGGCTGTTGTTGTTGGGAAAGGAAGAAGATATGGAAAGAGGAGGATGCTGTGTGTGTGTGTGTGTGTGTGTGTGTGTGTGTGTGTGTGTGTGTGTGTGTGTGTGTGTGTGTGTGTGTGTGTGTGTGTGTGTGTGTGTGTGTGTGTGTGTGTGTGTGTGTGTGTGTGTGTGTGTACTCTTGTGTTCTCTCATGTGTATTCATACTGTAGGCACTCTGCACGAATCGACCCAAAACCCGAATTGCCCGAGTCAACGACGCAGCTCGCCATCGGCTTTTCATTCCACCAACAGGTATCAGAGGACCCGCGTTCAGCGGTCTATGTTTAATAATCATAACCCAGTACGAGGTCGGCGCCCTTATTTGTCTTTTTAAAAGCTTTTTTCCCGTCCACTTTTAACAACGTGGCTTTGTCAGGGTCCGCTTCCGACAGATCAATGCCTAATTGGATTTCCTACAACATTCAATGGACGACCCGTGTTTAAAAATTAACGCTGCAGAACTAGAGAAATAATAATCATGATACAACGACTACGCTGCCGAGCTCGGTTATTACACACCTTAGGGGGCTGGAGGAACGACACGGCCCATAGTGTTACTATTGATTTATATCCCACACACACGACTTCAGATGAATGGTGCTCGGGCCACGATTCAGTTGGGGAAACAGGGAAAAAAGATTCTGAACTGGACGACTTCACTGTGGTTTCAAACTTCAGTGTTTGCACGGACAAGCTATGTTTCTGGGGAGGGTGTTTTTCTGTGTTCTCCCTCTTCATTTCACTGAGCTGTTCTAGTTACCTTTTGATCTGTCTTGTCCTGTCAACATTCCTAAATTCTCCTGTCCTGTTAACATTCCTCAATGCTCCTGTCCTGTCAACATTCCTCAATGCTCCTGTCCTGTTAACTTCCTCAATGCTCCTGTCCTGTTAACAATCCTCAATGCTCCTGTCCTGTTAACTTCCTCAATGCTCCTGTCCTGTTAACATTCCTCAATGCTCCTGTCCTGTCAACATTCCTCAATGCTCCTGTCCTGTTAACTTCCTCAATGCTCCTGTCCTGTTAACATTCCTCAATGCTCCTGTCCTGTCAACATTCCTCAATTCTCCTGTTCTGTTAACATTCCTCAATGCTCCCTCCTGTTAACATTCCTCAATGCTCCTGTCCTGTCAACATTCCTCAATTCTCCTGTTCTGTTAACATTCCTCAATGCTCCCTCCTGTCAACATTCCTCAATGTTCCTGTCCTGTCAACAATCCTCAATGCTCCTGTCCTGTTAATTTCCTCAATGTTCCTGTCCTGTTAACATTCCTCAATGCTCCTGTCCTGTCAACATTCCTCAATGCTCCTGTCCTGTCAACATTCCTCAATGCTCCTGTCCTGTTAACTTCCTCAATGCTCTTGTCCTGTTAACTTCCTCAAAGCTCCTGTCCTGTTAACTTCCTCAATGCTCGTGTCCTGTTAACCTCCTCAAAGGTCCTGTCCTGTCAACATTCCTCAATGCTCCTGTCCTGTCAACATTCCTCAATGCTCCTGTCCTGTTAACTTCCTCAATGCTCTTGTCCTGTTAACTTCCTCAAAGCTCCTGTCCTGTTAACTTCCTCAATGCTCTTGTCCTGTTAACCTCCTCAAAGGTCCTGTCCTGTCAACATTCCTCAATGCTCCTGTCCTGTCAACATTCCTCAATTCTCCTGTCCTGTTAACTTCCTCAATGCTCTTGTCCTGTTAACTTCCTCAAAGCTCCTGTCCTGTTAACTTCCTCAATGCTCTTGTCCTGTTAACTTCCTCAATGCTCTTGTCCTGTTAACCTCCTCAAAGCTCCTGTCCTGTTAACCTCCTCAAAGCTCCTGTCCTGTTAACCTCCTCAAAGCTCCTGTCCTGTGCTGAGGGTGCTGCAGCAGCCCCTGATAAATCACAATATAAAAGTATTTACTTCCCACCCAAACCAAATCAGTGCAACAGGCCTTTATTACACCTGTGTGAGCAGAGCAAAAAGACTTGTCAGCAGAGCGGTGACAAAACATTCTGGATTCCTTCTCTGCTTTGTTCTGAGCTGTGTCCTCTGGTCTAACCTGCAGCCTGTGTCCTCTGGTCTAACCTGCAGCCTGTGTCCTCTGGTCTAACCTGCGGCCTGTGTCCTCTGGTCTAACCTGCAGCCTGTGTCCTCTGGTCTAACCTGCAGCCTGTGTCCTCTGGTCTAACCTGCAGACTGTGTCCTCTGGTCTAACCTGCAGTCTGTGTCCTCTGGTCTAACCTGCAGTCTGTGTCCTCTGGTCTAACCTGCAGTCTGTGTCCTCTGGTCTAACCTGCAGCACGTGTTCTCTGGTCTAACCTGCAGACTGTGTCCTCTGGTCTAACCTGCAGTCTGTGTCCTCTGGTCTAACCTGCAGCACGTGTTCTCTGGTCTAACCTGCAGACTGTGTCCTCTGGTCTAACCTGCAGCCTGTGTCCTCTGGTATAACCTGCAGCCTGTGTCCTCTGGTCTAACCTGCAGCCTGTGTCCTCTGCTCTAACCTGCAGACTGTGTCCTCTGCTTGTTCCTCTGTACTGTGATTACCTGCTCTGTCCTCCTCTATCCTCCTTCTGGGCAGGAAGTCACGGTCTCCTCTGCCCAGAGACTCCTCCTCCTGGGCTCCACTTCACAGGAGCTGTGACATCTTCAGCGTGAGACAATCAGCCCGATGTGATCGGTATCGATCTACCGCAGGGGGGAGGGAAAGTCGGCCGGTGGATGAGAGGAAGAAGGGAGGGAACAAAAGAAACATGAAAGGAAAGGAGATCTGTCAGGGCCCCGGGAGAGGGTCAAGGTGGTCGAAGAGAGGAGAGGGTCGAGGTGGTCGAAGAGAGGAGAGGGTCGAGGTGGTCGAAGAGAGGAGAGGGTCGAGGTGGTCGAAGAGAGGAGAGGGTCGAGGTGGTCGAAGAGAGGAGAGGGTCGAGGTGGTCGAAGAGAGGAGAGGGTCGAGGTGGTCGAAGAGAGGAGAGGGTCGAGGTGGTCGAAGAGAGGAGAGGGTCGAGGTGGTCGAAGAGAGGAGAGGGTCGAGGTGGTCGAAGAGAGGAGAGGGTCGAGGTGGTCGAAGAGAGGAGAGGGTCGAGGTGGTCGAAGAGAGGAGAGGGTCGAGGGGGTCGAAGAGAGGAGAGGGTCGAGGGGGTCGAAGAGAGGAGAGGGTCGAGGTGGTCGAAGAGAGGAGAGGGTCGAGGTGGTCGAAGAGAGGAGAGGGTCGAGGTGGTCGAAGAGAGGAGAGGGTCGAGGTGGTCGAAGAGAGGAGAGGGTCGAGGCGGTCGAAGAGAGGAGAGGGTCGAGGTGGTCGAAGAGAGGAGAGGGTCGAGGTGGTCGAAGAGGTCGAAGAGAGGAGAGGGGGATGAGAAGGAAAGAAGAAGGCCTCAGGCGTGATCGGATGTCCCTATCCCACGCAGGGATATCGCCCCGGCCGTTTGAAACACCTTTCTTTAATCAACTGCTAATCCGCGGTGGTGTAAAGGTAAACTCCCGACGTTCTTTCAGCGTTAATTAAACCTAACATGTCCTCCCCCATGATGTCATCCTCAAGGGCGTCAACACGGACAGGGGAATACAGACCGGCATCGTGCTGGACGGCTTTGTACCCTGACTGAGGGGTCCAGCCAGGCTGCGAGGACCCCTGGGTGCACAGATGCAGGGTGTGAGCTAATTTCTGTATGATTCCATGATGATTTAAACTGGTGACAGTTCACTGTTCATTAGCTCAAACGTGATTAATATTGGTCTCTATACTGCTAGAGATGGACTAGTAGTCGGTGAATATGTTATTTGGCAGACTGGGTTGATAAATTGTCTTGTAATATATACCATTAAGCAGACTCTTTAATCAAAATGTAATTACAGTCACGCGTGCACGCATTTTACATACAGGTGGTCCTGGGAATCGAACACCCTACCCTGGCGTTGCAAGCACCATGGTTTACCAACTGAGCTATAGAAATCTCCTCTATAGACTGTGTTAAGATTCTTTAATTATCTCTTACACACACGCCCACCTGTTCCATCCCTACAATTTCCCTCGCTCTTGTTCATCCTCGTCCCCTGTGGCACAAGGACAATGAGATGCAGTGTTGAAGTCCTAATGGCCATTAGTTTCCAGGTGGTTTGACCCGGCTCTCTGTGGCACCACATCAGCATGGTGATTGGCTGGGATAACTCCCCCTGGGTCTTAATGACTGCTACCAACCATTTATCTTTGAGTCAAAGACCAAGGCTGTAGCTTTAAGAAGAAACACACGTCAGGGCTTGTGGAAATACATGTATAGACAGACAGATGGATGGACAGATGTCCATGCACACACACACTCCCCCTTATTGCCTAGTTAGTTTTACCCCTACCTACATGTACATATTACCTCAACTACCTCATACCCCTGCACATTGGCTCGGTACCGGTACCCCCGCACATTGACTCGGTACTGGTACCCCTGCACATTGACTCGGTACCGGTACCCCCGCACATTGACTCGGTACCGGTACCCCTGCACATTGACTCGGTACCGGTACCCCTGCACATTGACTCGGTACCGGTACCCCTGCACATTGACTCGGTACCGGTACTCTTGTCACCCATGTTCACACGTGAGAGAATAAGTCCAAACAGTGAAACAGAGACAACCAGTGTTAGTTCAGTCACCGTGAAGAAACTGTTCAGGAGAGGAGGGAGTGGAGAGAAAAACATCCAAAGGAACAAAAGTTGTATTTTAATTTAATATTTGGATCATTTTTCAACATTTTGTACGTTTTCCGGGTTAGGGTCACTTTGCACATAGACACAGAAGCACACACACACACACACACACACACACACACACACACACACACACACACACACACACACACACACACACACACACACACACACACACACACACACACACACACACACACAGCTGTAACCCTCATGTGCTGGAGAAGAATCCCTTTTCTCTTTGACCAACAGAAAGGAGACAGCGAAAAGACGGACTGGAGTAGCGAGAGCAGCAGGCCACAACCTTTATCTCCCTCCATAGCAGACAGAGGGACAGACGGACTGGAGTAGCGAGAGCAGCAGGCCACAACCTTTATCTCCCTCCATAGCAGACAGAGAGACAGACGGACTGGAGTAGCGAGAGCAGTAGGGCCACGACCTTTATCTCCCTCCATAGCAGACAGAGAGACAGACGGACTGGAGTAGCGAGAGCAGCAGGCCACAACCTTTATCTCCCTCCATAGCAGACAGAGAGACAGATGGACTGGCGTAGCGAGAGCAGCAGGGCCACAACCTTTATCTCCCTCCATAGCAGACAGAGAGACAGACGGACTGGAGTAGTGAGAGCAGCAGGCCACAACCTTTATCTCCCTCCATAGCAGACAGAGAGACAGACGGACTGGAGTAGCGTGAGCAGTAGGGCCACAACCTTTATCTCCCTCCATAGCAGACAGAGACAGAGAAAGACCGAGAAAGACGGGGTTGTGATCTTCAGTGGAGGAGGGCTGAGAGATCTTTTCTCATTTAGCGGAAAGGAAATGAGAAAGCATTCTGCTGTGAAGTCCAGGCCACAGGCTTTGTTACACACTGTGGGGGTCCGCGGGGTTCACATATGAGGTCAAATCAAGGTCAAGGGCCATCTTGCTTTCTCTGTACCTTCCGCGAAAGGCTTGCCGACAGCGTATCTGTTTCTGAGAAAGATTTAATGCTGAATGGATGTGACTTTTTTCTCTTCTTCATCATCTCCTGCTACTTTCTCCCTCTCTCACTAGCATCGTCATTCCTGCAGAGAAAAAATTTATAGATAAATCACACACTTTCTCTCAGACACACACTCGCACGCACAAGCACGCACGCACTAGGGTTTAAGAGCGGGAACCGCTATTTCCCGGCCAAACCCATTATAGTTTCTGGGGATAAATAATGGCGAGGAACTGGTATATTATAATCAATTATTTCTACGAACAACATGACGTGAAATGGAACTGGTAAATTATATACAATGTCTATATATATATATATATATAGTGGGGAGAACAAGTATTTGATACACTGCCGACTTTGCAGGTTTTCCTACTTACAAAGCATGTAGAGGTCTGTAATTTAACAGGAAACGTATGATCTCTGTAATTGCAAACAAAGGTTTCTGTACCAAATATTAAGTTCAGATTTTCTGATTTATCAAATACTTATGTCATGCAATAAAATGCAAATTAATTACTTAAAAATCATACAATGTGATTTTCTGGATTTTTGTTTTAGATTCCATCTCTCACAGTTGAAGTGTACCTATGATAAAAAATTACAGACCTCTACATGCTTTGTAAGTAGGAAAACCTGCAAAATCGGCAGTGTATCAAATACTTGTTCTCCCCACTGTATATATGAATAGAAATATATAGAGAGAGAGGTAGTTTCACTTGCTTTGGCAATGTAAACATATGTCTCCCATGCCAATAAAGCCCTTTGAATTTCATTGAGAGAGAGAGAGAGGAGGGGAGAGAAGAGAGAGAATGGTGAGAGAAGAGAGAGAGAGGGGAGCGAGAGAGAGAGAGAGAGAGAGAGAGAGAGAGAGAGGAGGGGAGAGAAGAGAGAGAATGGTGAGAGAAGAGAGAGAGAGGGGAGCGAGAGAGAGAGAGAGAGAGAGAGAGAGAGAGAGAGAGAGAAATAGTGAGAGATAGCGAGAAAGAGAGATAGGGACAGGAAGTGATAGGCCAGTAGTGTCCAGACAGACAGAGCGTGGTAGGATGGAAGGAAGGAGGGAGGGAGGCTGTTAGATTATCTCTCTCTGTGCAGACCTCCCTCTGCTCTGATTAAGATCAGACACGTCAGCACTCTGGACCTGATGGATCCCCAACATTAACCCACCCTCCCTCTGCTCTGTGTGTGTGTGTGTGTGTGTGTGTGTGTGTGTGTGTGTGTGTGTGTGTGTGTGTGTGTGTGTGTGTGTGTGTGTGTGTGTGTGTGTGTGTGTGTGTGTGTGTGTGTGTGCATTTAATGGTGTGCCCTCAATTACCTGAGGGGGTATTGGTGTGAGCATGAGAACGTGTGTGTGTGTGTATGTGTGTTTCAAGCCGAGCCTCCTCCATTATCTCAGGTCAGAACAAAGACCCAGGCGTGGCTAGGGGGGATCAGTGATGGAGTTCAACGGATAAGCAGTGTGTGTGTGTGTGTGTAGCAGTGGGCTCAGGTGCTAGCCTCTCGTAATGACTAGAGCTGAGCACACAGGTTTGTAGAAGAGCACCGAACAGCATATTCTGGCCCCAGGGCACAGCTGGGAGATATAGGATAGTACAGGACACACACACATTGGCATGCGTACAAACGCACAACATTATTTCACTCATACCAAACTGTTATATAAGAAATGTCTTCCCACACACTGCAGACAAACCTCTCTCTCTCTCTCTCTCTCAACGATGCACCAATAATACTAAACCCCTAATAATAACAGCGGCCATATTGTCCAACACCTCACCATCTCTTAACCTCCGCTACCCATCCCTCCCCCCCATCTGGATCTGAGCAGCGGCACTGTGCTTGGGTGGTCAGCCTGTTTATTTTGTATACAATGGAGAATGATAGTGTTTGTCCCAGCGTACTGTCTGACAGACAAGAGGGAATGTAAGCGGAAGATGGTTAGCTGAGACCGGATGGTTAGCTGAGACTGGATGGTTAGCTGAGACAGGATGGTTAGCTGTGACCAGATGGTTAGCTGAGACAGGATGGTTAGCTGAGACCAGATGGATAGCTGAGACAGGCTGGTTAGCTGAGACAGGATGGTTAGCTGTGACCAGATGGTTAGCTGTGACCAGATGGTTAGCTGAGACAGGATGGTTAGCTGTGACTCGATGGTTAGCTGAGACCGGATGGTTAGCTGAGCCCGGATGGTTAGCTGAGACCGGATGGTTAGCTGAGACAGGATGGTTAGCTGTGACCGGATGGTTAGCTGAGACAGGATGGTTAGCTGTGACCGGATGGTTAGCTGAGACCGGATGGTTAGCTGAGACCGGATGGTTAGCTGTGACCGGATGGTTAGCTGAGACAGGATGGTTAGCTGCGACCGGATGGTTAGCTGTGACCAGATAGTTAGCTGAGACAGGATGGTTAGCTGAGACAGGATGGTTAGCTGAGACCGGATGGTTAGCTGAGACAGGCTGGTTAGCTGAGACAAGATGGTTAGCTGTGACCAGATGGTTAGCTGTGACCGGATGGTTAGCTGAGACAGGATGGTTAGCTGTGACCGGATGGTTAGCTGAGACCGGATGGTTAGCTGTGACCGGATGGTTAGCTGAGACAGGATGGTTAGCTGAGACCGGATGGATAGCTGTGACCAGATGGTTAGCTGAGACCGGATGGTTAGCTGAGACCGGATGGTTAGCTGAGACAGGATAGTTAGCTGAGACAGGATGGTTAGCTGAGACAGGATGGTTAGCTGAGACAGGATGGTTAGCTGAGACAGGATGGTTAGCTGAGACCGGATGGTTAGCTGAGACAGGATGGTTAGCTGAGACAAGATGGTTAGCTGAGACAGGATGGTTAGCTGAGACCGGATGGTTAGCTGAGACAGGATGGTTAGCTGAGACCGGATGGTTAGCTGAGAAAGGATGGTTAGCTGTGACCGGATGGTTAGCTGAGACAGGATGGTTAGCTGTGACCAGATGGTTAGCTGAGACAGGATGGTTAGCTGAGACCGGATGGTTAGCTGAGACAGGATGGTTAGCTGTGACCGGATGGTTAGCTGAGATCGGATGGTTAGCTGAGAGAAGATGGTTAGCTGAGACAGGATGGTTAGCTGAGACCGGATGGTTAGCTGAGACAGGATGGTTAGCTGAGACAGGATGGTTAGCTGTGACCGGATGGTTAGCTGAGACCGGATAGTTAGCTGAGACAGGATGGTTAGCTCAGACAGGATGTGCAACGGAATGATGACCATGCTCAGAGATAAAGGTCTGCGGCATCGCAGTCTCAACAGACTAATCAAATCAAATGTTATTTGGCGCATTCTTTGTAAAAAAACAGGTGTAGACTAACAGTGTAATGCTTCCTTACGGGTTCTTTGTAAAACAACAGGTGTAGACTAACAGTGTAATGCTTCCTTACGTGTTCTTTGTAAAACAACAGGTGTAGACTAACAGTGTAATGCTTCCTTACGTGTTCTTTGTAAAACAACAGGTGTAGACTAACAGTGTAATGCTTCCTTACGGGTTCTTTGTAAAACAACAGGTGTAGACTAACAGTGTAATGCTTCCTTACGGGTTCTTTGTAAAACAACAGGTGTAGACTAACAGTGTAACGCTTACTTACGGGTTCTTTGTAAAACAACAGGTGTAGACTAACAGTGTAATGCTTACTTACGGGTTCTTTGTAAAACAACAGGTGTAGACTAACAGTGTAATGCTTCCTTACGGGTTCTTTGTAAAACAACAGGTGTAGACTAACAGTGTAATGCTTCCTTACGGGTTCTTTGTAAAACAACAGGTGTAGACTAACAGTGTAATGCTTCCTTACGGGTTCTTTGTAAAACAACAGGTGTAGACTAACAGTGTAATGCTTCCTTACGGGTTCTTTGTAAACAACAGGTGTAGACTAACAGTGTAATGCTTACTTACGGGTTCTTTGTAAACAACAGGTGTAGACTAACAGTGTAATGCTTCCTTACGGGTTCTTTGTAAAACAACAGGTGTAGACTAACAGTGTAATGCTTCCTTACGTGTTCTTTGTAAACAACAGGTGTAGACTAACAGTGTAATGCTTCCTTACGTGTTCTTTGTAAACAACAGGTGTAGACTAACAGTGTAATGCTTCCTTACGGGTTCTTTTCCCACAATGCAGTTAAAGATCTAAAATAAAACATAGAAATAGTGACACAAGGAATAAATACCATATATTTCGTGTGCCTTGGGGGTTAGATGTTAACATCTGTTGTGGCTGTAAAGTACAGTCCATGAACAGGAATGAGATATGACCAGGAACAACTCAGAGCCAATCTAGTCCGGTCAGGATGTCAGGAGAACCAATGGGTAATTCCACGCATTAGAAAGTAACCTCACATCCTTTCCCCGACTAAGAAATGAAGACAATTGATTGGTGACAACATTGCCATGCCAACGGCGGAACAAGTGGAAATGTAATCCCAGCGTGAAACCCCCAAAGGACCCTGCAGGATTTGCATTCCCCAAATTGAAGTCCGACCTCCCCATTTACAGCCAAGCTGTCACTTCAAACAAAAAAATTAAAACAATATTTTTTGTATCCTTTTTAACATTTGTCAAGTGTTTAATTTAAATCTTCCTTTGATAGCCTTTCGGCTGACATTGAAACTCAATAAATAATCATGAAGCAATCATAACAACACATAGCCTATTCATCATATCGCTAATAAGTACCTAAAATAGGCAATTAACACTTTGATGAACTCTAACTTATTTGTACCACGTCATCTGCAACCAGCTTCAGATCTCATTATTAATCTCATGGTGTTAGTCTATGGAGTCTTCACTGACATGGTGTTAGTCTATGCAGTCTTCACTGACATGGTGTTAGTCTATGGAGTCTTCACTGACATGGTGCTAGTCTATGGAGTCTTCACTGACATGGTGCTTGTCTATGGAGTCTTCACTGACATGGTGCTAGTCTATGGAGTCTTCACTGATATGGTGTTAGTCTATGGAGTCTTCACTGACATGGTGTTAGTCTATGGAGTCTTCACTGACATGGTGCTAGTCTATGGAGTCTTCACTGACATGGTGCTAGTCTATGGAGTCTTCACTGATATGGTGTTAGTCTATGGAGTCTTCACTGACATGGTGTTAGTCTATGGAGTCTTCACTGACATGGTGTTAGTCTATGGAGTCTTCACTGACATGGTGCTAGTCTATGGAGTCTTCACTGACATGGTGCTAGTCTATGGAGTCTTCACTGATATGGTGTTAGTCTATGGAGTCTTCACTGACATGGTGTTAGTCTATGGAGTCTTCACTGACATGGTGCTAGTCTATGGAGTCTTCACTGACATGGTGCTTGTCTATGGAGTCTTCACTGACATGGTGCTAGTCTATGGAGTCTTCACTGATATGGTGTTAGTCTATGGAGTCTTCACTGACATGGTGTTAGTCTATGGAGTCTTCACTGACATGGTGCTTGTCTATGGAGTCTTCACTGACATGGTGCTTGTCTATGGAGTCTTCACTGACATGGTGCTAGTCTATGGAGTCTTCACTGACATGGTGTTAGTCTATGGAGTCTTCACTGACATGGTGCTAGTCTATGGAGTCTTCACTGACATGGTGCGTTGAAGTGAATGTCATTGATACTCCCGTCAGATTCACATATTGCTGTTTTATGTTCATTTGATCTGATAATAAAATTGTCTCTGAGTTACAGATTATGACTTCGATGACCAAATTGCGTGTAGAATAGTGTAGAATACAATAGAAAGAATATCTAGTAGAAAGTAGAATATTATAGATTAACATAGAATAGAACAGAAATTGTAAGTTGAATCGTCAAATCACATTCCAACACATGAACCCCGGCCACTCCAGCCCATGCTAATGCTTGCCCATGTCAACCAAGGATAACCCATCCAAAATAGATCTCCATTGTGGCTCAGGGCTGTCATGCATCCATGTTTAATGTCTCACCGACACGCCAAAGAATCTTCGCCTGACTCGTCGAGGGGGTCCTAAACTAGTGTGATGTCACCATCAAAGAGTTGGCTTTGAAGAATCACCCGCCGCATTTAGTGTGCAGCGCGGCCAAATCCACCCGCTGCATTTAGTGTGCAGCGCGGCCAAATCCACCCGCCGCATTTAGTGTGCAGCGCGGCCAAATCCACCTGCCGCATTTAGTGTGCAGCGCGGCCAAATCCACAAGCGCCACAAAACAGTGTTCTGAAATCCACACAGAAACCGTATCTGAACAGCTTTGATCTACGTGGATCGACGTCAAATTATGGCTCACTGGGGATTCACATAGAGCAAGACTGTGTATTGATGCCACCCTATAGCATGTAAGGATAGCTAGAGGAATAACGCATTAGTAATAGCAGCAGCAATAGTACCGTTCAAAAGAGATGCTTGGTTATTCTGTCATCCAGGCCGGTTACTGCTTCAAACACTGAGACTACTGATATCAAAAACACTGTGGCAAGCTGCAGCTTCAGAGCACCATTGTCAGTCCCCCCCCAGGTAATGAAGAGGTGAGCCTATATCTGTCCGAGGGGGATCCGTCTTTTATGTGTTTTCTGCTGCTCGCCTATTGATCTGTTTGTTCGAAGACAGAAGAGGAAAAGTTAAGGAGAGGAGGAGGAGATGTACAGACAAGGGGAAAGGTGACTTGTACAGGAAAATAGACCTGGAAGAGAGAGAGAGAGCGAGCGACGAGAGAGAGTAAGAGCGAGGGAGGGAACGACAGAGGGAATTCATTATGTTAATATTGTAAATTAATCACTTCATTCCCAAAGTATGCTTTGGCAATATCTACATTGTTTTGTCATGCCTAAAAAGCTATTTTAATTTAATTGAGAAAGAGAGAGTGAGGCAGAAGAAATGAAAAACAGTACTATAGTGTTAGGTATGTGGTTATCGAGCTCTCTCTGTCGCTCTCTCTCTGTCGCTCTCTCTCTCTCTGTGTCTCTCTCTGTCGCTCTCTGTCGCTATGTCTCTCTGTCGCTCTCTCTGTCGCTCTCTCTCTCTGTCCCTCTATCTCTCTGTCGCTCTCTCTCTGTCGCTCTCTCTCTCTCTCTGTCGCTCTCTCTCTCTCTCTCTCTCTCTGTGTCTCTAAGTCGCTCTCTCTCTCTGTCGCTCTCTCTCTGTCGCTCTCTCTCTGTCTCTGTTTACAGGGGGGAACACGGCCCATTAGTCAGCACACGTTGACATTTATCACTTTGAGGGATTTCACTGATATCTGGAGGATATTGGGAGCCATAGTGGGAATAACACCTCGGAAAATGCATCTGCACAATTTGATTTGGGACCAGGAATGCCGGCGGCCTATGGGAATGGCTGGGGGCCTCGCGAAAAACCTGCACCTCTCCCTCTCTCTCTCTCTCTCTCTCTCTCTCTCTCTCTCTCTCTCTCTCACTCACTCACGCTCACACAAACACACTCGCTCTCACCCTTTTATTTGGTAGAAACTAAACCCTTCCGGCGTATTTGAGCTTATTTTGAAGTCGCGGGCAGATTTGATTGCAGGAAGCCATTATGAAAACAGACGGGGTAGAAAATCAGCAATTGGCAGGCGGGGTCACCTCATCCAAACTGATTTGCATATATATTATTATGGGCGGTCCCAGGGGCCCCGGGGCATGCTGGGTATATTACAGACTAGGCCGCCCCCCTGACCACCCCGCGCCAAATTGAGTTGAAAAGACAAATAGATGAAAAACAAGTAAACAGATCCGCAACTTTTGACAGGTTTGTTTATCTGTCAGAGCATTGGATGGAAATATTCATGGTAATGTTGTATCTCAAATAGCATCCTTGTCCTATATAGTGCACTACGTTTACCATAGAGCTCTGGGCAAAAATAATACACAAATAGGGTGCCATTTTGGGCGCCGCCCTCAATTTCGGTACGCCCCCGCTCTCTCTCCATCCAGGATTTCCATAGGCTCCATTTCACACACCGGCCACTTTCACAGCTGGGTTTCTGTCAGAGTTAGAGAAGGCTGTTTACCTGTGCCTTGAGCCACGACGAATGGTCTATCTAAAGCCATTAACATATTCACATTAACATGTGATTTGATCTGGCTTTTTGTCCCGCTAAGAGTGTCATCTACAGCCATGTTTAGCCACTAATGAACCATTGGGTTCCCCTTCCGCCTGATCACTGAATGTTTTTCAATTGACCCATCTATCAAGTGAGAAAACCCTTCCTCCGCAAGCCTCGTCACGTCTCCATGAGGACATGATATAGTTCCCTAGCAACATCCTTACTCAGTGAAGATACTCTATCTGCTCATCATGATTTAGGTTGGAGCAGAAACCTGCATAAACAGATCGAGGCCTAATGTTGAGCAAACTGAGCATTTCCCGATGCTCTTATGAAACCACTCTTAGATATCTTGTATGTTAACACATTGAGGTTTAAATGACATAAACGTGACATAAACCTGACATAAACATGACATAGCTTGACAAGATCCCAAACAACCAGCGTGGGTACACATTCACATGCATTTCCCCTCTAACCCTCTAGAGGCACTATGGTCACCTCACCGCGGTGAAGTTCATGACCTTCAAGAACCAGATGGTGAACTTTTCAACACTCGTATAGCATTGCGCGGGTCAAACCACCAGCCTAACAACAAGCTACCTCTCAGCACACAGTCACACTTCCCCTCCAGACCTCCAGGGGGCACTATGGGTAACTCACCACGGTGAAGTTCATGACCTTGAGGATCCAGATGGTGAGCGCCAGGTTGACGATCATGGTGACCAGGAGCAGGAGGATGAAGAAGTAGAGGCAGCGCTTCCTCCAGCCGTAGATACCCACCGGGTAGGCCTGGGCACCTTGGTGTACCTGCTGGCTCAGGGTGTTGGGCTGGGCTGCCAGGATGTACTGCTCCTGGGTCATCTGGAGGAGGAGGAGAGAACAGAAATAGGATTCAAACCCACAGTCTTCCAACTGATGAAGCACTCCTCTAACCTCTAGGCTGTCTGCTGCCCTCTGGAACTTCCAAGATGGAGATCAGGTGCAGTGAGAGGAGAGAGGGCAGAAATGGATGGGGGATGAGGGTAAAGACAGACAGAGGTGACAAAGAGATTAGGGATGTGAGGTTGGAGGTTAGCGGAGATGGGGGGGAAGCAATGGAGTAAAAGGTGTGAGCAGGAAGAGGGAGACTGAGAGGTTAATGAGGGGAGAGGGGATGAGAGAAAGGGTTAGGACCAATGGGACATAGAAAGAGAGAAAGGTTTAGGACCAATGGGACATAGAAAGAGAGAAAAGGTTAGGACCAATGGGACAGGGAAAGAGAGAAAGGTTAGGACCAATGGGACATAGAAAGAGAGAAAAGGTTAGGACCAATGGGACAGGGAAAGAGAGAAAGGGTTAGGACCAATGGGAAAGGGAAAGAGAGAAAGGGTTAGGACCAATGGGACATAGAAAGAGAGAAAGGGTTAGGACCAATGGGAAAGGGAAAGAGAGAAAGGGTTAGGACCAATGGGACAGGGAAAAAGAGAAAGGGTTAGGACCAATGGGAAAGGGAAAGAGAGAAAGGGTTAGGACCAATGGGACAGGGAAAGAGAGAAAGGGTTAGGACCAATGGGACAGGGAAAAAGAGAAAGGGTTAGGACCAATGAGACAAGGAAAGAGAGAAAGGGTTAGGACAATGGGACATGCAGAGAGAGAAAGGGTTAGGACCAATGGGACATGTAGAGAGAGAAAGGGTTAGGACCAATGGGACAGGGAAAGAGAGAAGTGTTAGGACCAATGGGACATGCAGAGAGAGAAAGGGTTAGGACCAATGGGACAGGGAAAGAGAGAAAGGGTTAGGACCAATGGGACAAGGAAAGAGAGAAAGGGTTAGGACCAATGGGACAGGGAAAGAGAGAAAGGTTAGGATCAATGGGACAGGGAAAGAGAGAAAGGTTTAGGACCAATGGACATAGAAAGAGAGAAAGGGTTAGGACCAATGGGACAGGAAAAGAGAGAAAGGTTTAGGACCAATGGAACAGGGAAAGAGAGAAAGGGTTAGGACCAATGGGACAGGTAAGACAGAAAGGTTTAGGACCAATGGGACAGGGTAAGAGAGAAAGGTTTAGGACCAATGGGACAGGGTAAGAGAGAAAGGGTTAGGACCAATGGACATGGAAGAGAGAAAGGTTTGGGAACAATGGGACAGGGAAAGAGAGAAAGGGTTAGGACCAATGGGACAGGGAAAGGGTTTAGGACCAATGGGACAGGAAAGAGAGGATGGGAGGCAAGAAAGAGGGTCAAGGTTAGAGAGAGGGGAGGAAAGGAGAGGAGATGGATGAAGTGAGACGGAAAGAGGAAGAAGGCGACAGAGGAAAGGAGGAAGATAAGGTCAAAGAGAGGAGAAGGGATGGGGGAGGAGCAAGGAGATAGAAAGAATGGACAGATGACAGAGAGAGAGAGAAGACAGAGAGAGATGCTATTTGGCCCAAAACAGAGAGTACACAGTGGCACTGTGACTGACCCAAACTTAAGGAAGCTTTGACTATGTACAGACTCAGTGAGACTTGCTATTGAGAAGGCCACCGTAGGCAGACCTGGCTCTCAAGAGAAACAGGTTTTGTGCACACTGCCCAAAAATGAGGTGGAAACTGAGCTGCACTTCCTAACCTCCTGCCCAATGTATGACCATATTAGAGACACATATTTCCCTCAGATTACAGAGATCCACAAAGAATTCAAAAACAAATGCGATTTTGTTCAACTCTCATATCATCTACTGGGTGAAATACCACAGTGTGCCATCACAGCAGCAAGATTTGTGACCTGTTGCCGCAAGAAAAGGGCAACCAGTGAAGAACAAACACCATTGTAAATACAACCCATATTTATGTTTATTTATTTTCCCTTTTACATTAACCATTTGTACATCGTTACACACTGTATATAGACATAATATGACATTTGTAATGTCTTTATTGTTTTGAAACTTCTGTATGTGTAATGTTTACTGTTCATTTTTTATTGTTTAATTCACTTTTGTATATTATCTACCTCACTTGCTTTGGAAATGTTAACACGTTTCNCAATGGGACATAGAAAGAGAAAGGGTTAGGACCAAGTGGGACATAGACAGAGAGAAAAGGTTAGGACCAATGGTACAGGGAAAGAGAGAAAGGTTAGGACCAATGGGACATAGAAAGAGAGAAAAGGTTAGGACCAATGGACAGGGAAAGAGAGAAGGGTTAGGACCAATGGGAAAGGGAAAGAGAGAATGGTTAGGACCAATGGGACATAGAAGAGAGAAAGGGTTAGGACCAATGGGAAAGGGAAAGAGAGAAAGGGTTAGGACCAATGGGACAGGAAAAGAGAAAGGGTTAGTACCAATGGAAAGGGAAATAAGAAAGGGGTTAGGACCAATGGGACCGAGGAAAGAGAAAAGGTTAGGACCAATGGGACAGGGAAAAAGAAGAAAGGGTTAGGACCAATGAGACGAGGAAAGAAAGAGAAAAGGGTTAGGACCAATGGACATGCAGAGAGAAAGGGGTTAGGACCAATGGACATGTAAAGAGAAAGGGTTAGGACCAATGGGACACGGAAAGAGAGAAAGTGTTAGGACCAATGGACATGCAGAGAGAGAAAGGGTTAGGACCAATGGGACGGAAAGAGAGAAAGGGTTAGGACCAATGGGACAAGGAAATAGAGAAAGGGTTAGGACCATGGGACAGGGAAAGAGAGAAAGGTTAGGATCAATGGTACAGGGAAAGAGAGAAGGTTTAGGACCAATGGACATAGAAAGAGAGAAAGGGTTAGGACCAATGGGACAGAGGGAAGAGAGAAAGGTTTAGGACCAATGGAACAGGGAAAGAGAGAAAGGGTTAAGTACCAATGGGACAGGGTAAGACAGAAAGGTTTAGGACCAATGGGACAGGTAGCGAGAGAAAGGTTTAGGACCAATGGGACAGGTAGAGGAAAGGTTAGGACCATGGGACAGGAAATGAAAGAGAGAAGGTTTGGGACAATGGGACAAGGGAAAGAGAGAAAGGTTATGACCAAGGGACAGGGGAAATGGTTAGGACCAATGGGACAGGGAAGGAGAGGATGGGAGGCAAAGAGGGGTCAAGGTTAGAGAGAGAGGGGAGGAAAGGATAGGAGATGGATGAAGTGAGACGGAAAAGAGGAAGAAGGCGACGGAGGAAAGGAGGAGAGAAGGTCAAAGAGAGGAGAGGAGGGATGGGGGAGGAGCAGAGGAGATAGAAAGAATGGACAGATGACAGAGAGAGAGAGAAAGACAGAGAGAGATGCTATTTGGCCCAAAACAGAGAGTACACAGTGGCACTGTGACTGACCCAAACTTAAGGAAAGCTTTGACTATGTACAGACTCAGTGGAGACTTGCTATTGAGAAAGGGCCACCGTAGGGCAGACCTGCTCTCAAGAGAAGCACAGGTTTTGTGGCACACTGCCCAAAAAATGAGGTGGAAACTGAGCTGCACTTCCTAACCTCCTGCCCAATGTATGACGCATATTAGAGACACATAATTTCCCTCAGATTACAGAGATCCACAAAGAATTCAAAAACAAATGCGATTTTGTTCAACTCTCATATCTACTGGGTGAAATACCACAGTGTGGGCCATCACCAGCAGCAAGGAGTTTGTGACCTGTGCCGCCAAGAAAAGGGCAACCAGTGAAGAACAAACACCATTGTAAATACAACCCCATATTTATGTTTATTTATATTTCCCTGTTACATTAAGCATTTGTACATCGTTACAACACTGTATTAGACATAATATGACATTTGTAATGTCTTTATTGTTTTGAAACTTCTGTATGTGTAATGTTTACTGTTCATTTTATTGTTTAATTCACTTTTGTATATTATCTACCTCACTTCTTTGGAAATGTTAACACTTTTCCCATGCCATGCAGCCCATGTATTGAAATTGAATTGAGCGAGAGACAGAAGAGAGAGAGAGAGAGACAGAGCGAGAGACAGAGAGAAAGAGAGAAAGAGAGAGGAGAGACAGAGACAGAGTGAGAGACAGAGTGAGTAGACAGAGCGAGAAGACAGAGAGAGAAGAGAGAGAGAGAGAGAAGAGAGAGAAGAGAGACAGAGAGAGAGAGACAGAGCGAGAGACAGAGCGCGAGACAGAGCGATAGACAGAGCGAGAGACAGAGAGAGAGAGAGAGAGAGAGAGAGAGAGAGAGAGAGACAGAGAGAGAGAAACAGAGAGAGAGAGAGATAAGAGAGAGAGAGAAGAGAGAGAGAGAGAGAGAGAGAGCATGGATCGAGGAGAGAGAGAGAGGGACAGGGAGAGATGAGGAGAGGAGAGAGAGAGAGAGAGAGAGAGAGAGAGGAGAGAGAGAGAGATGAGAGAGAGAGAGATAGAGAGAGAGAGAGAGATGAGAGATAGAGAGAGAGAGAGAGAGAGATAAGAGAGAGAGAGAGAGAGAGAGAGATAGAGAGAGTAGAGAGAGATAGAGAGAATAGAGAAGAAGAGAGAGAGAGATAGATGTAAGTAGAGAGAGAGAGAGAGAGATAGAGAGAGAGAGACAGAGCGAGAGAGACATCGCGAGAGAGAAGAGAGAGAAGAAAAGAGAAAGAGAAAGAGAAAGAGAAAGAGAAAGAGAAAGAGAAAGAGAAAGAGAAAGAGAAAGAGAAAGAGAAAGAGAGAGAGAGAAAGAGAGACAGAGAGCAGTGGATAGAGCGAGAGACAGAGCGAGAGACAGAGCGAGAGACAGAGAGAGAGAGAGAGAGAGAGAGAGAGAGACAGAGCGAGAGACAGAGCGAGAGACAGAGCGAGAGACAGAGCGAGAGAGAGAGAGAGAGAGAGAGAGAGAGAGAGAGAGAGAAAGAGAAAGAGAAAGAGAAAGAGAAAGAGAAAGAGAAAGAGAAAGAGAAGAGAAAGAGAAGAGAAAGAGAGAAGAGAGACAGAGAGCAGTGGATAGAGCAGAGATAGAGAAGACAGGTGGTGTGGAAGGAAGGAAGAAAGCGAGGGAGGGAGGAAGGCAAGATGAGAACGGAGAAGAGAGTGCGAAGGAGAGCGGGAGAGTGAAGATAAGAAAGACAGGAGAGAAAACCCATTCGTTCTACTGCTTGAAGAGCTGAGGATAGGAAAGATACCACTCTGCCAGGCCTCTGGTATCTCCCTGTAGATCTCTAGTCTATATTGCTGGGCTCTGCCTGGATTCTCACTAAAGTCGAACCGGGAACTATAGAATCCATTCGACACATCAGCGAATGCCCATTACTCACAAGCCCATAGAAAATGACACGGTGACGTATTGAATTAGCAATAGTGTTCGGCAGCGGTGTTCTGCTGTTGGAGATTGCAGACATTCTCACTGGCATTTTCACTGCTTGCCCAACTTGATTGTTTGTGTAAACAGCATGACTGTATTCTACCATTCAGAATGCTGTGTTAGAAGTCCAAAATGTCACCGCTATTTCCTTTCAGTGCCTATGGGCCTTGGTCTAAAGTAGTGCACTAAAGAGGGAATAGGGTTCTATTTGGGACGGAGACGTTGCCTGGGCTCAACAGGTCAGAGCTGCTTCATAGCCCCGGGACTTCATATGGCTATAAATATCTAATGAGCAACGCATTAGAAGTGAAGAGACATGACTTCTCATTCCCACCACCTCCTCCCTCAATCTGTCTCTCTTTCCTCTCACTGTTTGTTTCCACATATGTTCCTTTTCTCATTTCTCCTCCTTTTTCTGAACGTCCCTAATGTGACCGCATCTCTCCTCTCCCTCTTTACCTCACTCCTCTCTCTATCCGTCTCTCCTCTCCTTCTTTACCTGACTCCTCTCTCTATCCATCTCTCCTCTCCCTCTTTACCTCACTCCTCTCTCTATCCGTCTCTCCTCTCCCTCTTTACCTGACTCCTCTCTCTATCCATCTCTCCTCTCCCTCTTTACCTCACTCCTCTCTCTATCCGTCTCTCCTCTCCCTCTCTTTCATGCTCTCCCTCTTTACCTCACTCCTCTCTCTATCCATCTCTCCTCTCCCTCTCTTTCCTGCTCTCCCTCTTTACCTCACTCCTCTCTCTATCCATCTCTCCTCTCCCTCTTTACCTCACTCCTCTCTCTATCCGTCTCTCCTCTCCCTCTCTTTCCTGCTCTCCCTCTTTACCTCACTCCTCTCTCTATCCATCTCTCCTCTCCCTCTCTTTCCTGCTCTCCCTCTTTACCTCACTCCTCTCTCTATCCATCTCTCCTCTCCCTCTCTTTCCTGCTCTCCCTCTTTACCTCACTCCTCTCTCTATCCATCTCTCCTCTCCCTCTTTACCTCACTCCTCTCTCTATCCATCTCTCCTCTCCCTCTCTTTCCTGCTCTCCCTCTTTACCTCACTCCTCTCTCTATCCATCTCTCCTCTCCCTCTCTTTCCTGCTCTCCCTCTTTACCTCACTCCTCTCTCTATCCATCTCTCCTCTCCCTCTCTTTCCTGCTCTCCCTCTTTACCTCACTCCTCCCTCTATCCATCTCTCCTCTCCCTCTCTTTCCTGCTCTCCCTCTTTACCTCACTCCTCTCTCTATCCATCTCTCCTCTCCCTCTCTTTCCTGCTCTCCCTCTTTACCTCACTCCTCTCTCT
This sequence comes from Oncorhynchus kisutch, assembly GCF_002021735.2. Taxonomy (NCBI): domain Eukaryota; kingdom Metazoa; phylum Chordata; class Actinopteri; order Salmoniformes; family Salmonidae; genus Oncorhynchus; species Oncorhynchus kisutch. The sequence goes on from NW_022261984.1 coordinate 2,275,641, forward strand.
ATCCATCTCTCCTCTCCCTCTCTTTCCTGCTCTCCCTCTTTACCTCACTCCTCTCTCTATCCATCTCTCCTCTCCCTCTCTTTCCTGCTCTCCCTCTTTACCTCACTCCTCTCTCTATCCATCTCTCCTCTCCCTCTCCTCCCTGCTCTCCCTCTTTACCTCACTCCTCTCTCTATCCATCTCTCCTCTCCCTCTCTTTCCTGCTCTCCCTCTTTACCTCACTCCTCTCTCTATACATCTCTCCTCTCCCTCTCTTTCCTGCTCTCCCTCTTTAACTCACTCCTCTCTCTCTCTATCCATCTCTCCCTCTCTTTCCTGCTCTCCCTCTTTACCTCACTCCTCTCTCTATCAGTCTTTCCCTCTCCCTCTCTTTCCTGCTCTCTCTCTTTACCTCACTCCTCTCTCTATCCATCTTTCCCTCTCCCTCTCTTTCCTGCTCTCTCTCTTTACCTCACTCCTCTCTATCCGTCTTTCCCTCTCCCTCTCTTTCCTGCTCTCCCTCTTTACCTCACTCCTCTCTCTATCCATCTCTCCTCTCCCTCTCTTTCCTGCTCTCCCTCTTTACCTCACTCCTCTCTCTATCCATCTCTCCTCTCCCTCTCTTTCCTGCTCTCCCTCTTTACCTCACTCCTCTCTCTATCCATCTCTCCTCTCCCTCTCTTTCCTGCTCTCCCTCTTTACCTCACTCCTCTCTCTATCCATCTCTCCTCTCCCTCTCTTTCCTGCTCTCCCTCTTTACCTCACTCCTCTCTCTATCCATCTCTCCTCTCCCTCTCTTTCCTGCTCTCCCTCTTTACCTCACTCCTCTCTCTATCCATCCCTCCTCTCCCTCTCTTTCCTGCTCTCCCTCTTTACCTCACTCCTCTCTCTATCCATCTCTCCTCTCCCTCTCTTTCCTGCTCTCACTCTTTACCTCACTCCTCTCTCTATCCATCTCTCCTCTCCCTCTCCTCCCTGCTCTCCCTCTTTACCTCACTCCTCTCTCTATCCATCTCTCCTCTCCCTCTCTTTCCTGCTCTCCCTCTTTACCTCACTCCTCTCTCTATCAGTCTTTCCCTCTCCCTCTCTTTCCTGCTCTCTCTCTTTACCTCACTCCTCTCTCTATCCATCTTTCCCTCTCCCTCTCTTTCCTGCTCTCTCTTTTTACCTCACTCCTCTCTATCCGTCTTTCCCTCTCCCTCTCTTTCCTGCTCTCCCTCTTTACCTCACTCCTCTCTCTATCCGTCTTTCCCTCTCCTTCTCTCTTTCTTTCTATTAATTTCTCTCTCTTTTCCCTCTTAGTCTCTCATTCCTTTCCCATCCATCTCTCTAGCTCTCTCTCCATTTCTCCATCTCCCTGTTACGCTCTCTATCACACTATCCATCTTTTACACCTCTCTCTCTCCATCCATTTCTCCATCCCCCTCTCCCTCTCCCTCTACGCTACCTGTATGCCTCTCAACCCCTCCACCACTAACCCCATGTAGTCTCAATACATTTTTCAAATTGAACTGACAAGGAGCGATCCATCACGCCCGGGTCTCCCCGCCTGAGGCTTTCCAACGGAGCCGCAACGTGACTTTATTAACGCCTTAACAGCCAAACGCCTCTGCTGTCGCGGCAACCCAGGCGCCACCGCAATCCAATCAGCCCGATAACGTCCTGTGCTGCATCACCACATCTTAGCAACCATTCAAGACGGGAAGGCTTTAGAGAGGAAAGTAGGGGGGAAAGAAATGGGAAAACTCACAGAGAGTGAGGCTGGTTGTTTGTTTTGAGGGGGTGGTGGAGGGGGAATTTCCCAGAATTCCCTGGGTAGAGATATATGGAGGGAAAGGGATGGAAAGGAAAAGGGAAGAGATGGAGGAATGGCTCAGCTGTAAACCATTGATGTGGGAGAGAGAGGTGAGTTATATTGGTGAGTTATAGTTGAAGAGGTGTGGAGAGGTCTGGGTTAAAGGCACACAGATGACTCATAGAGAGACTAATGTTAAGGGTAATGATACTACATCGTCAGTCAGATACCTGCAAGAGGCGTGTGTGTGTACCTGCCTGCCTGCGTTCATGTGTGTGTGTGTGTGTGTGTGTGTGTGTGTGTGTGTGTGTGTGTGTGTGTGTGTGTGTGTGTGTGTGTGTGTGTGTGTGTGTGTGTGTGTGTGTGTGTGTGTGTGTGTGTGCGCATGTGTGCGTGTGCGTGTGTGTGTGTAATGACTCATGCCTCAGTCAGAGCAGAGTAGTGAAAGCATCAAGGGACAGGAAGTGATCCAGCCAGCCAAGATGTAATGCTATTTTCTCTTCCTGCAGATTTCCCTATTGAATCCCATTCCCCAAATGGAAACACATCTCCTCTGATACAATGACTCAGAGTACAGGTGATTGAAGGTGTGTAAGAAAACACTGGATGCATCCCAAATAGCACCCTATTCCCTACATTGTGCACTTTAAAGGGAATACAGTGCCATTTGGGACACCGACACAGCTCATCAGAGAACTGGGAGGGAGATAATGGTGTTGGGAGGGGCAAGTGACTTTTCCTTGTGAAAGACAGGAAAGGAGGACGGAGAAGAGAAAGTTTTGCCTGGCTTGTATATGTGGTTGTTTTATCTACCTTAGTTGAATGCACTGACTGTAAGTCGCTCTGGATAAGAGCGTCTGTTAAATTTCCAAACTGTCAATGTACCTGTTAAAGACGCAGTCCGGGATCTGAAGCTCAACAAATTCATCAAAAAATAGAATTTGATTTGTAACATATCATACGAATTGAAAAACATTATTATTTGACAGTTCTTTGCAGGACGTAACATATCAAATGAAATGTATGACGTAGTACACATGTGGATGCCGTAGTACACATTTGGATGCCGTAGTACACATTTGGATGCCGTAGTACACATTTGGATGACGTAGTACAAAATTGGATGACGTAGTACACAATTTCATGATGTAGTACACAGAAAGCGGGGACCCGTTTTGGACTGAGGCTTTCAAAACTACTATGTTAACTTCCCTGACTAGCGCACTTGTCCTGTCACACCAGACATGTCAATTATGTAACATGTTTCCTCAATCGATACGGCTTTCAACTTGCTTCCATTTCACGCAATGACATTCGGCAGAGTTTGAGCACACACGGTAAGTCGCATTAAACAAATCAATACATCTTTTAAAAGGTCATAGCAGTAGCTGCTGTAACTCAACTTACGGTAGAGAGGCAGACAGTGCAGATTTGTGGCTAATTAAACTTTGCTGTCACAAGAGTGGGTGTGTCTGTGTGTGTTTGTGCAAAAGGTACACATGTAGGATCTTAATTTGATCAAACTGTTGTCGAAGGAAATACAAACTTGTAGTGTATTTGAGTTTAAAAAGACGTCTAAAGTTTGTAATTTCCACTTTAAAATGTCGGACTTGGGGCCTCCTGAGTGACACAGCGGTCTAAGGCACTGCATCCCCAATGGGCGGGTGCAGAAAAGGGGGGTTTGGCGGAACATGTTTCGGAGGACACATGTCTCGACCTTCGCCCGTTGGGGAGTTGCAGCGATGACACAAGATCAAAATTGGATCGCAATTGGATATCACGAAAAAGGGGGTAAAGTATATAGGAAAAATAAATAAATCCTCAAACAACTCACTTCAGTATCCGTTATCTGACTGAAAAGAAGCAGTGTCTCCTTCCCAAGTTTCCCTGATGAACCTCCCCTGTGGTAGGTTTCTAGGTGTGTACTGTACTGTCCTATGTAATCACTCTCATTTCATATCCAATTAACACCTCAAACAAGGTCTAAGGCAGGAGGAAGTTGGCCAGGGAACCTTGGGAAGGAGGACACTGATTCCTTTCAGTCAGATAACAGATGCTGAAGAGAATTGGTTTGATGATTTTAAAAGGAGGGAGACAGAACTGGTTGTCGAGGAAAGTAGACTACGTCTCACTGTGAGTAAGTGTGTGTTTGTGAGAAGCTTCTAAATAATAACGCAGCTGCTATGTGTGTGTGTGTGTGTGTGTGTGTGTGTGTGTGTGTGTGTGTGTGTGTGTGTGTGTGTGTGTGTGTGTGTGTGTGTGTGTGTGTGTGTGTGTGTGTGTGTGTGTGTGTGTGTGTGCACGCGCGCATGTGCGGCCATGTTTAACTATACTTGGGGGGGGGGGGGTGTTAAGGTTAGGTTCTCGTGTTGAGACTAGGGTCAAGGTTAGGATTAGGGTAAGGGTTAGGTTTAAGGGTTAGGGAAAATAGGATTTTGAATGGAACTGAATTGTGTGTTCCCACAAGGTTAGTTATACAAGGTTGTGTGTGCGTGCGTGTGCGTGTGCGTGTGCGCGTGCGTGTGCGTGTGTGTGTGTGTGTAATTAATGTCCATGAATTATAAGGCAAACAATAATTCACAGTTCGTGTTTGCTGCAGGATTATTTACCTGCTGTGAGATTTAAGATCAGATACTATTGACAACTTCTCACTTTTTCTCTCCCTGCCTCCCCGTCCATCCCCTCCCCCACCCCCTCACTCCACATCAGATGTTTGAGAAAATCAAACCTCCTAGGCTGAAGTAGCCCTGCACAGGCTATCATCAAACAAACTCACTTCAGCATCCGTTATCTGACTGAAAAGAAGCAGTGTCCTCCTTCCTAAGATTCCCTGATGAACCTCCCCTGTGGTAGGTTTCTAAGTGTGTACTGTACTGTCCTATGTAATCACTCTCATTTCCATATTCAATTAACACCTCAAACAAGGTTTAAGGCAGTTGGTAGTTGGCCAGGGAAACTGTTACATCTGCGCCTGCCATGCCCCTCTACTGCTCATCCTGTGTCTCCCTAACCTGCCGCCACTCCCACAGTGCTCTCTCCCTTTTCCTCTTTGTGTGTGTGTGTGTGTGTGTGTGTGTGTGTGTGTGTGTGTGTGTGTGTGTGTGTGCGTGTGTGTGTGTGTGTGATTGTATGGGCGGACACAGGTATGCTGGAGGCGGAGCAGATCCCCACCAGCTGCATCCTGTTCCATAATCAAGACCTCTACAAACACTCAGCCTTGCCACTTCCACGCTGCCAGATTGTAATCTTTGCTCAGTCAGTCTCCATTTTGTAGCTGTTACTTCCTGCTTAGATCCTGTTTTCGTGTTGTGTCTGTTTTCCTCTTCTGCTCTGACTCTGGTCCGTGTCTCCAGTCCCACGTCTCGTCATCCTGCTTCTCTGTCCTGGATTCCCCACTCTACTACTCCCTTGGATTCCCCTCCGGACCTGCTTACCCAGTCCCAACTCCCCTCGCCCCAGCCTCCGCACCTGGTTTCCTGCAACCCGCCCGAGCTTCCCCTGACCTGCACTCCATCTTCCCCCTGTGTTTCAATAAATACCTTGGTTACCTCATCCCAGTCTCCTCATCTGAGTCTGCTCTTGGGTTCACCTGCTCCGCTCCGCGTGACAGAAACTTGGGGAAGGAGGACACCGATTCCTTTCAGTCAGATAACGGATGCTGAAGAGAATTGGTTTGATGATTTTAAAAGGAGGGAGACGGAACTGGTTGTCGAGGAAAGTAGGCTACGTCTCACTGTGTGTAAGTGTGTGTTTGTGAGGCGCTTATAAATAATCATGTAGCTGCTGTGTGTGTGTGTGTGTGTGTGTGTGTGTGTGTGTGTGTGTGTGTGTGTGTGTGTGTGTGTGTGTGTGTGTGTGTGTGGAGCATGGGGAGAAGATGTAATACAATGTGTTTGCCTGAATCCTCGTGCCCCCGTGAAACTGATAAACAGCCATGATTCTAGACTCATTATCTGAGAATTTTTCACGACTGAGTACTGCACAGTTAAGGATTACATGACTCAATGCTCACCAGGCTCACATTCTCCATGTCTTTAACAGTGTGAGGAACAGCTGTGTGTGTGTGTTTGTTTTCTGTCACACATGATATCACACCAGATTGTAATCATGGAACTATTACACACCATACAAGCTATAAAAACAGACATTACTGCAGGGCAGGAGAGGGAAATATTTTGGTGTCTGAGATCACAAAACATTGAGAAATTGGCAATTTTAGGCCCTTTTAAGACCTACACTTCTCCTGCAATAATTATTATTATTGTAACCTTTATTTAACTAGGCAAGTCAGTTAACCTCTACGGGATCGGTAGTCTTGATACAACATTTTGAACAGATATGCAATGGTTCATTGGATCATCCTAAAACGTTGCATATAAACTGCTGCCATCTGGTGGCCGAAATCTAAATAGCGTCTGTGCTGGAATAATACTTTATGACCTTTCTCTTGCATTTCAAAGATGATGGTACAAAAAAAAACTATTTTTTGTTTCTTTGTATTATCTTTTACCAAATCTAATGTGTTATATTCTCCTACATTAATTTCACATTTCAACAAACTTCAAAGAGTTTCCTTTCAAATGGTATTAGAATATGCATATCCTTGCTTCAGGTCCAGAACTACAAGCAGTTAGATTTGGGTATGTCATTTTAGGTGAAATCTTTTTTAAGGGTCCAATCCTTTAAGAAAAAAATTGTATTTACAATGACGGCCTACACCAGCCAAACCCAGACGATGCTGGGCCAATTGTGATACAGCCTGGATTCGAACCAGGCTGGTCACTGTAGTCTGTAGTGACACCTCAAGCACTGAGATGCAGTGCCTAAGACCTCTGCGCCACTCGGGAACCCACTTCAAGACCTTACGATGCGTATATTGTACATGATAAACAACATCTTGGTGTTATTAAACTCCATAGTGTGCTCTAACATCTAGAATATGTCTAGACTCTGAAATACAAATGTTCACAATCATTTATTGAACATATAAATATTAATATGAATATCTCAAAACGACCCTTTTTAATTGTGTTCATTTTAAGACATATTGTTTGGAACAATAAACTCTACAAGTACATCCCATTTCCAGAGTCCTGATCAATGTTATGAGCACCACCAACGCAGTGAATGGATTCAAACTCCTGCTGCTAGTCATTTGATGAATATCAATGTCTATGTACACAGTAAAATGGGTCATGTCATTAAAAGTACCAGAGAACCACTCTGGAAGTTTGATGTCTTTCAAGAGTATTTTGTTCCAAACCATGTCTTAAAATAAGATATATCAAAATGGGTAAATATTCATATTTATATTATTGAATAAATGAATGTGAATGTCAGAGTCTGGACATTTTCCATCAGTTAGATCACATTATAAAGAGTATAATGACACCATGATGTTGTCTGTATCTGGAACGGTTCACAGGTCATAAGGTCTTACAGGAGACATGTCTAGGTCTAACAAGGGCCTAAAGTGGCTACTTTCATCATGATTTTCAAAAAATATATGTTTTGTGATACAAATGTAAAAAGCATGTTAAACATTCTTTCACCCAATGAAGTTTCTATGTGAGAATTCCCAGAACAATCTGAGATGCCAGAAATATTTCCCGCTGGGCTGGCTGGCGGTGGAATAACCCTGCAGTGGACAGTTCTGTACTTCTGATAAAGACTTAGAACACTACACACAACACATATTTATATTCATTTCTACTGCATTTAACACTTGTCCAAAGCGACTTACAGTAATGTGTGCATACATTAGATACAGTGGTGGCCACAGCCAGAAATCAAAACCATAATTCTGGCATTGCATGTCACAGTCTTCCAACTGAGCCATACAGGACCTCACTGAGCCACTCCTAGATAAACATTCCTTTGTTGTGTGTGTGTGTGTGTGTGTGTGTGTGTGTGTGTGTGTGTGTGTGTGTGTGTGTGTGTGCACTTTTGTGTGTGTGGTGGTGTGTGTGTGTGTGTGTCCGGTCCGGTGGTTTTGACCTGCCAGCCTATCTCCCTGTGCGGTCAACCGCCCAGTAATCCTTCAGATTTAGTGCGGCCAGCCGAGCTCCAGTGTTTGTCGTGAACACACAGAAACACACAGCGAGAGATGATGTTAAAGTACAGCACCTAAACCCATACAGTATCTAGGGCCCCTGGGTACCTTGTTTTGCAGAACTACACACTGGAATCTGACAGAGGGTCAAACTAATAACCCAAGCTTGCAAACTTGGTCTGTGTTCCAAATGGCACCCTATTCCCTGTGTAGTCCACAAGTAGTGCACTATATAGGGCATAGGGTGGCATTTGGGACAAGAGGTTTCCCCCCTCTAGTTTGTCAGAAAAGTAGTGGACCCTTAACCCAGTGGGCCCTATATCCTATTACTTATACCCTGCTACCTGCCTGTGTACGGCCAAGACCACTTTAATGTTTACAGTATTTTGAAAATGTTTCTTGATAAGTTCTCATGTGCGGCAAAGACCACATTTAACTTCACAAATTCCTTGTATAATTATTTGATGTTTTATGAATCTTAAAAATGATGTCTAGTGCTTCTCTGGGTATTTTTTTGCGTAATTTATTCCCTTATTGCCTGTCTGTGTTCGTTGGGGAGGTATCCTGTTGTTTTAGGTTCTCTACCTGGGGATGGTAGATAGTTAATTACAGATGTAGGATATTCATTTGATCACCCTGTTGCAGGAGAACTTGCCCTCTATGCAGGAAATGTAAAACATGTACAGTAGTTGAGGTTTAAAAAGGCTTCTGAAGTTCGTAATTTCCACTTTGAAATTTCAGACTTGATTTTCCCGTACGAAAAAAGTTATCAACCCCTACAAAAAAGTATATTAATTATTATTCCACAAAATAATTCATATTTACTGTTGATGCATGATTATTTTCCTGCTGTGGCATACTGGCTCAAATTGAGATCCTACATCTGTGGTATGTGGTTTCAGAGCTGATAGGCAGGTATCCTGTTGTTTTAAACTATCTACCTGGGGATGGTAGTTAATTAGTATAATGTTTGAGACCTGATGGGAGTCAAGAAGGAGATAGGGTACAAGACAGATTAGTGACAGGCTCAATTAGAGAACACCCGATAGGATGTCAGGCCAGTCAGCCTAGCAGCATCCTGAAACCTGATTGACCAGGGGCGGACTGGGGCCAGAAATCAGCCCTGGCATTTTCTAGCACACCGGACCATTTCTATACTAGCCACATAAGGATCTTTCTGGGCAAAAAAATATATTTTCGGATGGCCCACTGGCCTAAAAATGTTCGCCAACTGCCCCAGTCAATAAAAGCGTACCAGTCATCTAAGTCCACTACCTACACCATCTGTCCACTACCTACACCATCTGTCCACTACCTACACCATCCAAGACCACTACCTACACCATCTAAGACCACTACCTACACCATCTAAGTCCACTACCTACACCATCTAAGACCACTACCTACACCATCTAAGACCACTACCTACACCATCTAAGACCACTACCTACACCATCTGTCCACTACCTACACCAACACATCCCTCCGTCACGTCCCTCAAACCCAACGGACCAACTCTGCCGGACCAACAGAGCAGGTGTGTGTGTGGACCTAGTCCAGCCTCTCTTCTGTCCTCTCCATTCTGGCCTTCTCCTAGGAGCTCATGTTGTGACTACAGATGCTCACAGCCCTCTTCACAACTCTCTCTCCCCTCTATTCAGTTTACTGGCAGATCACCTTCTGCTGACAAAGTCCTCCTCTCCTCTCCTCTCCTCTCCTCTCCTCTCCTCTCCTCTCCTCTCCTCTCCTCTCCTCTCCTCTCCTCTCCTCTCCTCTCCTCTCCTCTCCTCTCCTCTCCTCTCCTCTCCTCTCCTCCTCCTCTCCTCTCCTCTCCTCTCCTCTCCTCTCCTCTCCTCTCCTCTCTGCCACCACGCTGTCTGTCTGGCATCACCACTTCACTGTTGCTTGTTGTTATGTAGGGGTCTCTGTCTCTGGACAGAAAGAGGAGGATGGAAACGCATAAATTCAGTGTTTGCATCCAAAAATGTCAGCCTATTCCCTGTATAGTGCACTACTTTTGACTGGAGTGCTGTGAAATGCAGTTCTGGAGGCACACACTCTTTTCCTTTCAAACCCATGAAGGAGAGTGATGAAGTTTAGATTTTGGGAGAAATAGGAGAATATTGGGGTGCAATCCTCACCTTATTTATGCCAACAAGCGCTAGCATTGTTCCTCACAACATCCCTCCCTGGTGAGGCTCCCCCTACAGGCCAGATAACAACATTACAGGCTGCCTGTAGGCGTTTTACTGTACTCTGTGTGGCTGTGTGCTAATGAAGCCAACATGGGAAGCGGTGACTAGGAACAGCTTTATTCCAGCGTGGCTCCATGCCTGTACATAAGTTATATATATACCAACAGGTCAGGGATCAGTCTAAAGAAGTGCAGGAGGGAGCGAGAGGAGAGAAAGGTCATATTAACTGGAGAAGGTCAGACATTTGTGATTGAGGGAAGGATGAGAAAACCAGCGTTCTTCTTTGTCACACTTTGTCATGAGATGACGTTGAATAGGCAGCACATGGGGCTTATTGTGTTTCTGTGTGTGTGTGTGTGTCAGAGAGGTGATGGAAGTGTGTGTGTACTGTACGTTGTGTGTGTGTGTGTGTGTGTGTGTGTGTGTGTGTGTGTGTGTGTGTGTGTGTGTGTGTGTGTGTGTGTGTGTGTGTGTGTGTGTGTGTGTGTGTGTGTGTGTGTGTGTGTGTGTTTGTGTGAGTGTGTTTGTGTGTGTTAGATTTACACCCCACATGTCCCTTTATGCACTCTCATCTATCAGAGTGCCTGATGAATTTTACACAATGAGGAGGAGAGAGAGAGAGAGAGAGAGAGAG
>NW_022261984.1:2286395-2326481 GCF_002021735.2 Oncorhynchus kisutch
GGCAGGAGGAGGGGAGGCCACTAGGGGTGAGAGAGGGGGCAGGAGGAGGCGAGGCCACTAGGGTTGAGAGAGGGGGCAGGAGGAGGGGAGGGCCACTAGAGTTAGAGAGGGGCAGAGGGAGGGGGAGGTCACTAGGGTGAGAGAGGGGCAGGAGGAGGGGAGGGCCCACTAGGGTGAGAGAGGGGCAGAAGGAGGGGAGGCCACAAGGTGAGAGAGGGGCAGGGGAGGGGAGGCCACTAGGGTGAAGAGAGGGGGCAGGAGAGGCGGAGCCACTAGGGTGGGAGAAGGGGGCAGGAGGAGGGGAGGCCACTAGGGTGAGAGATGGGGCAGGGGGGAGGGGAGGCCACTGGGGTTATGAGCCTCACCAGCCTCCTGTGACCCACACACTTAATGAAAAGCTGAGTCTATTCTGTTTGTCATACACTATGTATTTATATCTATGGGTCTGGCAGTTTACTGTAATACTATGTGTTCAGTGTGTATATGGCTCTACTGCAGTAGCAGGTCTGGCAGTATTACTGTAATTACTATGTGTCAGTGTGTATATGGCTCTACTGCAGTAGCAGGTCTGGCAGTATTACTGTAATACATATGTGTTCAGTGTGTATATGGCTACTGCAGTAGCGGTCTGGCTGTATTACTGTAATACTATGTGTTCAGTGTGTATATGGCTCTATCTGCAGTAGCAGGTCTGGCTTATTACTGTAATACTATGTTTGTTCAGTGTGTATATGGCTCTACTGCAGTAGCAGGTCTGGCTGTATTACTGTAATACTATGTGTTCAGGGTGTATATGGCTCTACTGCAGTAGCAGGTCTGGCTGTATTACTGTAATACTATGTGTTCAGGGTGTATATGGCTCTACTGCAGTAGCAGGTCTGGCTGTATACTGTAATACTATGTGTTCAGGGTGTATATGGCTCTACTGCAGTAGCAGGTCTGGCTGTATTACTGTAATACTATGTGTTCAGGGTGTATATGGCTCTACTGCAGTAGCAGGTCTGGCTGTATTACTGTAATACTATGTGTTCAGGGTGTATATGGCTTCTAACTGCCAGTAAGCAGGTCTGGCTAGTATACTGTGACTAGTGTTCAGGGTGTATATGGCTTACTGCCGTAGTAGGTCTGGCTGTATTAACTGTAAGACTATGTGTTCAGGGGGTAATATGGCTCTCTACTGCAATAGCAGGCCTTGACCTGCTATACTATTCTAAGTCAATCTAATGATGTCATCCTCTGTCACGCCTTGGTCTTAGTATGTTGTGTTTTCTTTCATTATTTGGGTCAGGGCCAGGGTGTGACATGGGTTATTGTGGTGTGTTTTTGTCTTAGGGGTTTTGTGGGGTGTCTACGTAGTCTAATGGGCTGCCTGAGGCGGTTCTCAATCAGAGTCAGGTGATTAATCGTTGTCTCTGATTGGGAACCATATTAGGCAGCCATAATTCTGTGAGTGTTTTCCGTGGGTGATTGTTCCTGTCTCAGTGTGTTTGTATTCACCAGACAGGCTGTATTAGGTTTTCACATTTTCCGTTTGTTGTTTTTGTATTGTTCGTATTCGTTTCATTAAACATGTATCGAACTAACCACGCTGCATTTTGGTCCGACTCTCCTTCGACGGAAGAAAGCCGTAACATCTTCACAGCTCTACCGTGGCTGAGGTCACCAGCACATACACACCCTCCTTCAACAACCTCTCCTTTTCACTAGCTGCCTCTGGCAAGTTGCCAAATATCACTCACTACTTTCCCCACCTCTCTGTCTCTCACTCTGTTACGTTAGTCACACACACACACAGACACACACACACACACACACACACACACACACACACACACACACACACACACACACACACACACACACACACACACACACAATCTTTATTATTTCAAGGTTGGAGACACCCATGGCCTGGCCTCAGGTAACCAGGTAGCATTACAACACAGTACACACACACACACACACACACACACACACACACACACACACACACACACACACACACACACACACACACACACACACACAACTAAAGTAGAGGTGAATCAGCGTATACAAATTTGGGAGAACAGCTGAACAGTAAACAAACACTCCTCTTATTTTCCCCCTCCATCCCTCCATCCCTCCACCTCTCCATTCTTCCATCTCTCCCATCCTTCCGTCCTTCCAGCCTCCATCCCTCCATCCCTCCACCTCTCCATTCTTCCATCTCTCCATCCTTCCGTCCTTCCAACCTCCCATCCTTTCAATCCCTCCCTTTTTCCATCATTTCCATCCCTCCATCCATCCATCCCATCCCCTCCACCCTACCATCCCTCTATCCCTACCTTTTTCCATCATTCCTTCCCTCCATCCCTCCCATCCTTCCATCCTCCATCTCCCTTCTTCTCCTCCTGACTTGTGGGTTTTAAATGGAGCAGCAGAACCTCGCCTGCCTCGACAGAATTCCCTCTTAGCACATGGTCTGTTCAGTGAAAATATATGTTTTTTCAACAGGCTTTAATCTGGGGTCTTGTCTTGCCTCTCCTCTGAGTGTGGAGACCTGGTGGGAGGCTGGTGCTAGCAAATGTCTAACACCCAGTTGTCCAAAATTGAACTTTCAATTAAAGGCTCCCAGTATTGAGGTCCAGGAGGAGGAACAGGGGAATGGGAGGCCGCTAGGGTCAGAGAGGGGGCAAGGGGAGGGGAGGCGGGCCACTAGGGTGAGAGAGGGGGCAGGGGGAGGAGAGCACTATGGGGGTTTGTTTGGGGGAGAGAGGGGGCAGGGAGGAGGGGAGGCCACTAGGTGAGAGAGGGGGCATGGGGAGGGGAGCCACTAGGGTTAGAGAGGGGGCAGGGGAGGGGAGGCACTAGGGTGAGAGAGGGGCAGGGGGAGGGGAGGCCACTATGGTGAGAGAGGTGGCAGGGGGAGGTGAGGCCACTAGGGTTAGAGAGGGGGCAGGGAGGGGGGATTACAACTAGGGTGAGAGAGTGGGGCAGGATTAGGTAGGGCCAATAGGGTGAGAGAGGGGCAGGGTTATGAGAGGCCACTAGGTGAGAGAGGGGCAGGGGGAGGGGAGGCCACTAGGGTGAGAGAGGGGCAGGGGGAGGGGAGGCCACTAGGGTGAGAGAGGGGGCAGGAGGAGGGGAGGGGAGGCCACTAGGTGAGAGAGGGGGCAGGGGGCGGGGGTCTGTTAGGTAGTAGATATGCCTTGGGACAGTTAAAAGAATGCCTTTCTATCACATTCATCTTACTGGCAGGCCCAGCATTGTGTCCGTGTGTATCTGTTTATGTGTCACATATGACAGTAGCTTGTTGCTGTGCTGTTCTGTGAATGACACAATGTGTGTGGGTGTGTGTGGTTTCCGCAAGTCGATGTGTGTGTGCACTCATGTGCATGAGTGATGAGCAATACCCAAATGCATCGGGGGTGCCAGAGTGTGAACTTGTGTGTGTGTTTTCCATGCCCGTGTGTGTGTGTGTTTCCATGCCAATGCATGTTTGTGTCCATGCCAATGTGTGTGTGTATGTGTGTGTGTTTCCATGCCAATGCGTGTTTGTGTCCATGCCAATGTGTGTGTATGTGTGTGTGTTTCCATGCCCCGTGTGTGTGTGTGTTTCCATGCCAATGGTGTGTGTGTGTTTCCATGCCAATTGCATGTTTGTGTCCATGCCAATGTGTGTGTGTGTGTGTGTGTTTCCATGCCCATGTGTGTGTGTATCCATGCCCATGTGTGTGTGTGTGTGTGTGTGTGTGTGTGTGTGTGTGTGTGTGTGTGTGTGTGTGTGTGTGTGTTGTGTGTGTGTGTGTTTCCATGCCCTGTGTGGGCCTAAAAGGACACCAGATGCCCATATGAATATGTTACATATGAAGATGTTCCTATGAAGGAGGAGACAGACAGATGACATTGACAGGCTACTGATCAGGCCTGGTCCTTCATCCCCCTTTCCTGGCAGAGCCGCCCAAGCACAATAAAACAACCCTGTTTTCATCCTTCCCGACAGTGCCCTGTTTTCATCCTTCCCGACAGTGCCCTGTTTTCCAAGTACTTCCCGACAGTGCCCTGTTTTCATCCTTCCCGACAGTGCCCTGTTTCATCCTTCCCGACAGTGCCCTGTTTTGCGAGGCAATATCTTTTGACAGTAAAAGCGGCAGGTGTGTCCCAAATGCCACCCTATTCCCTACAGGCACACGACTTTTAACCAGAACCTATGGGCCCTGGTCAAAAGTAGTGCACTATATATTGAATAGGGACGCAGACCCGATCTACATACAAAGTTACATCTGGAGCACGATTTAACCAGAAATCAAGAAAAGGAGGAGGAATGGGGGAAAACGGCGTATTAAATAAGTCTCAAATGATGCAACTTCGAGGTGTTTCCATTGAGGGCAGGTGAATGTTAATGTTGGTTGGGCTCGCTAGAGAGACGATCAGTGAGGAACAATGGCCTCTAAGCAGGCCTTGATGAAGGTATAATTGTATTAGTTAATATCGTGACCCCCGTCCCCTGAGTTGATCTGTACTACCCATTCATCCTCTTCTCCCCCAACTCACCACCCCTACCCTACCCAAATGCAGAGGCCTTTGAAGCCCCAATGACTTATCCCTGTCCAGGGGTCATTACAATACAATAGCTCATGGATATTAAAACTAACCATGCATGGAATAAATACAAAAACAAGCTCCTCAAGGACAATCTAGAGACACTTACTTGCTGACTGCTACAAAGAGGGGAATGTTCATTTTCCACCCAGACCATCCCCTGGCATGGTGCTATATTAACACAGACCATCCCCTGGCATGGCACGGTGCTATAAGAGCACACTACCCCTATGTCAAGAGAGAGGGTATTGGCCCAGGGTGGAAACTCAGAATACTAGACATTGAGGAAATTGAAACAACCTCTGTCAATGTGTACTAGTCTGGGACAGTAATGGTGCAGGGCCTCCTCATGCAGTTCCAACAGGACTTTTTCCGGATCAAAGAGAGAGAGAGCACAGCAGGAAAAGCTCTCTCTCTGTGATGTCTCCCCCATCCTGAGTGAGTCCGATCACACCTCTTCAAAATGTCCTGCAGACAACGATAGTCACCCCCACCAGCACTGAACAAACCAAGGTCCCACAACTGCACTGCTCCTCCATCATTTAGAGGGAACAATTCACAGATCTGGAGAGACATGGTGGAGCTCAGAGAACTAATCCACACAATCCAGACAGAACAAACCCACAAAACAGACCAGCACAACAACACCCCCCTAACAAGACCCGGAGGGCAGAAGGTGTAGATGGACGGCTGTCTGAGAGAGCTGGCTGTTCTACGGACTGAGGTGAGAGAACTTAAAGAGGCACACATAGCATTGAAGGACGAGGTCAGAAAGCTGAGGTGTGACAGGGAGCAGAATACCCCCCCAGACAAGCCAGCAGAACAGCCCAGCTCAGACCAATAGCAGAACCTCAACAGCACAATGGGTGGAAATCTGTCCTTTGGTCTGATTAGTCCAAATTTGAGATTTTTGGTTCCAACTGCTGTGTCTTTGTGAGACGCGGAGTAGGTGAACGGATGATCTCTGCATGTGTGGTTCCCACCGTGAAGCATGGAGGAGGAGGTGTGATGGTGTGGAGGTGCTTTGCTGGTGACACTGTCAGTGATTTATTTAGAATTCAAAGCACAATTAACCAGCATGGCTACCACAGCATACTGCAGTGAGCACTTAGTCAGACTATCATTTGTTGTTCAACAGGACAATGACCCAACACACCTCCAGGCTGTGTAAGGGCCATTTGACCAAGAAGGAGAGTGATGGAGTGCTGCATCAGATGACCTGGTCTCCACAGTCAACCGACCTCAACCCAATTGAGATAATTTGGGATGAGTCGGACTGCAGAGTGAAGGAAAAGCAGCCAACAAGTGCTCAGCATATGTGGGAACTCCTTCAAGACTGTTGGAAAATCATTCCAGGTGAAGCTGGTTGAGAGAATGCCAAGAGTGTGCAAAGCTGTCAACAAGGCAAAGGGTGACTACTTTGAAGAATCTAAAATATATTTTGGTTTGTTTAACACTTTTTTTGGTTACTACATGATTCCATGTGTGTTATTTCATAGTGTTGATGCTATTATTTTACAAAGATGAAAAAATAAAGAAAAACCCTTGAATGAGTAGGTGTGTCCAAACTTTTGACTGGTACTGTATGCCCAGGCCACGAGCAGAGCAACAGGCCCAACCCCCACTATTACACCTGCCTTAGCCCTATCCTGCAACCTAAGATGTATGTATCAGATGCTCAATATACTCTGCTCACACCTAATGTGATGATCGGGCCTAAACCACACAAAAACAACACTAAACCCTCTGGAACACAAAGCTTTTTTCAATCTCATCCTGGAATATACAGGGTATGAGGTCATCTGCCTTTGGCCTAAAGAGCAGGAATGCAGACTTCATCCAAGAAATCGGAAATACAGACATTGTCAACCTACAAGAAACATGGTGTAGAGGAGATGGACCCACTGGTTGCCCTCTAGGTTACAGAGTGCTGGTAGTCCCACTCCCTGAAACAGGGAAGAGACTCAGGGGGTATGCTAATTTGGTATAGAGCAGACCTAACCCTCTCTTTGAAAATAGCCACAACATCAAATCTAAAAATGTCAAGCAGACAACCTAAGAAAAGTAACAATGACAAATGGTTTGATGAAGAATGCAACAACCTAGGAAAGAAATTGAGAAACCCATCCAACCAAAAACAAAGTTCCAGAAGACCTGAGCCTAAACCTTCACTACAGGGAATTACTACCACAATACAGACCTGAGCCTACAACCTTCACTAAGGGGAATCACTACCACAATACAGACCTGGGCCTACACCTTCACTAAGGGGAATCACAAAACAATACAGACCTGAGCCTACACCTTCACTAAGGGGAATCACTAAAACAATACAGACCTGAGCCTACACCTTCACTAAGGGGAATCACTACCACAATACAGACCTGAGCCTACACCTTCACTAAGGGGAATCACTAACACAATACAGACCTGAGCCTACACCTTCACTAAGGGGAATCACTAAAACAATACAGACCTGAGCCTACACCTTCACTAAGGGGAGTCACTAAAACAATACAGACCTGAGCCTACACCTTCACTAAGGGGAATCACTAAAACAATACAGACCTGAGCCTACACCTTCACTAAGGGGAATCACTAACACAATACAGACCTGAGCCTACACCTTCACTAAGGGGAATCACTAAAACAATACAGACCTGAGCCTACACCTTCACTAAGGGGAATCACTAACACAATACAGACCTGAGCCTACACCTTCACTAAGGGGAATCACTAAAACAATACAGAAATACACTACGGAAAACGAAGGAACAGCAGGTCAGACATAAGCTCAATGTAATTGAAGAATCCATATAATCTAACTACTTCTGGGAAAATTGGAAAACTCAAACAACACAAATAATTATCTATCCAAAATGGAGATGTATGGATAAACCAGAGAGAGAGGAAGAAAGCAGGAGAAAGAGAGAGAGAGAGAGAAGGAAAGAAAGAGAGAAAGAGAGAGAGAGAGCAAAGAGAGAGAGAGAGAGAAAGAGAGAAAGAGAGAGAGAGAGAGAGAGAGAGAGCAAAGAGAGAGAGAGAGAGAGAGAGAGAGAGAGAGAGAGAGAGAGCGAGAGAGAGAGAGAAAGAGAGAGAGGGAGAGCAAAGAGAGAGAGAGAAAGAGAGAGAGGGAGAGCAAAGAGAGAGAGAGAGAGAGAGAGAAAGAGAGAGAGAGAGAGAGAGCAAGAGAGAGAGAGCGAGAGAGAGAGAGAGAGAGAGAGAGAGAGAGAGAGAGAGAGAGAGAGAGAGAGAGAGAGAGAGAGAGAGAGAGAGAGAGAGAGAGAAAGAGAGAGAGAGAGAGAGAGCAAAGAGAGGAAGAAAGCAGGAGAGACTAAGATTGATTAGGCTGAGCTATTGATCTTGTCTGAGTTCACGCGTTTCTAACTGCATTGTTGGACGTCTCACATCCCCAGCTGTACACTTAAATCAATGTCTTATAGTACACACACACACACACACACACACGCACACACACGCACACACACACACACACACACACCTTATCCAAGTGTGACACTAGTTACCCTAACAGTTCAATAAGGATGCATAAGTCAAATGAAAACTTGAATGATTGCATCTCATTCATTGCTCTTCTTCAACAACTAAAACGAAACAAACCCTGGATAAATATAATGGCGGTTGGACAATACAACATATGACGATCAATGGCCATCCGTCAAGATCATAGAAAGAGGCTCGTTCCAAATCCTTAGGCTACGCCATTCTACTAAGAGGTCTTAACAGTGATAAACCTTGTGAATGGCCGCCCAATATGCTTCCTGTGGTTAACTGGATATTATGTAAATAAGTGGCAGAATTGTCCATTCTAAAACCTTTGGAATTCATAGTCATTAACGCATCAGGCAGTCCTTCAACACCATAGGCACAGGAGAAGGGAGGAAAATGTGACTGAAAGTGACAGTGTGTGTGTGTCTGTTGCCTCTACATTTCCTGAAGAAGGGGAGGAGGAGGAGGAAGCCATTTGAATAGAATCACGCTACATAGAAAGCAGCAGCTGGCAAGACAGACAGACAAACGCTTGTAACACTGAAAGAGCCACCTAACCAGCTCCATGTGCTGCAGACAGACAGACAGACAGACAGACAGACAGACAGACAGACAGACAGACAGACAGACAGACAGACAGACAGACAGACGACAGACAAAACCCAGACTATACAGTAGTACAGAGGGTTAGTGGGAGAGACAGGAATTCAATCCATTTCTCTATCTCGCTCTAGCCTCTGAAATACACACAGGGAGGCAGAGAATTGACTGAGTAGCTGAAAAGGATCCTGGCAGATGTCCATCCCTTTTAAAGGGGAGAGAGAGAGAAAGAGAGAGAGAAAGAGAGAGAGAGAGAGAAAGAGAGAGAGCGCGAGAGAGAGAGAGAGAAAGATAAAGAGAGAGAAAGATAGAGATAAAGAGAGAGATAAAGAGAGAGATATAGAGATAAAGAGACCCCTCAGCCTCATGCCTGCTAGCCCGGTAAGGGAAGACAAGCCAACAGAGCCCACACACACTTCTTGACCTGCAGGCCACACACACACTACATGGTCACTGAGTGTATCAACTCTCACTGAAGCCAATGCACACTACCTGTCTCAGTCTCAACCTCTTCAATGATACACTTTGTATCCTGTTGACACCAGCTGTACTGTGGGGCTGGACCTTAAGTACTGCACATCCAAAGACATGGATTTGTGAATGTGTCTTGGCAACAACATCCTTTTCACCAGCTTGTATGAGTTTGAGTATGTGTCCTTGCATGTGTTGGTTGGAGAGTGAACATGTGTGATTGCATATGAGTGTATGTGCTGTGTGTGTGTTTGTGTGTGTTTGTGTGTGTGTGGTCCTCAATGTGTGGGCATTACACGGAAACGCAGACACACACTCACACACACTCACACTTGGATGTGAGGGCTACATGCCTGGAGGGTGGCTGTGTTAATGGCTCACCTGGCATCACTGCCACCTCCTGCCAGAGGCTGTGAGCCTGGCACGGGCACAGTGGGCACAGAGAGGGGAGCCGCCTCCGCCAGCTGCTGCCCAGGTGACAGAGGCTGCCTGGGGGAAGGAAGGGAGGGGGGGAACTAGGAGAGGATGGAGGGATGGATTGAAGAGAAAAAGAGGGATCGAGGGGAGGTTGAAGAGAAATAGAGGGATGGAGGGGAGGATTGGGGGCGCTTATTAGGGAGGAGTGGAGTGAGGGATGGAAGGCAAGAGGGGAAGATGGATACAGTGACTACGGAAGAGTGGAGGATGGAGGGATGAAAGGGTGAAGAGAAGGGAGGGAGGATAAGGACAGTGACTAGGGAAGAGTGGAGGATGGAGGGATGAAAGGGTGAATAGAAGGAAGGGAGGATAAGGACAGTGACTAGGGAAGAGTGGAGGATGGAGGGATGAAAGGGTGAAGAGAAGGAAGGGAGGATAAGGACAGTGACTAGGGAAGCGTGTAGGATAGAGGGATGAAATTAACAGTGGAGGAGAGGATAGGGAGTAGCAGGTATTACCTCTCTCTCCCTCCCCAGGGAGGCAGCATTATGGCCATGAATACTAAGAACCCAGGATGAGAGGACATGGTGAGGTACAGGGGACTGGTGGGTGTCCTGCCTGCTGGATGAGAGGACATGGTGGGGTACAGGGGACTGGTGGGTGTCCTGCCTGCTGGATGAGAGGACATGGTGGGGTACAGGGGACTGGTGGGTGTCCTGTCTGCTGGATGAGGGGACATGGTGGGGTACAGGGGACTGGTGGGTGTCCTGTCTGCTGGATGAGAGGACATGGTGGGGTACAGGGGACTGGTGGGTACTGTGTAGTGGTTGGGATTATGCTGGCTCAAGGATGACAACATATGAGAGCAGTGTCACATGCTAACACATGGACTGGGACGGCTAGCTAGTCAGCGGTGGTGCACGCTAATAGTGTTTCAGTCGGTGACGTCACTCGCTCTAAGACCTAGAATTAGTTGTTCCCCTTGCTCTGCAAGGGCCGTGGCTTTTGTGGCGCGATGGGTAACGATGTTTCGTGAGTGACTGTGGTTGATGTGTGCAGAGGGTCCCTGGTTCGAGCCCAGGTTGGGGTGAGGAGAGGGACGGAAGCTATACGGATACACTCACTCACACACACACACATGCATGCACATACTCGCAGCATACACACGTTTGCTCACTCGCACAAAAATACACACACACACACATTACTATCATGACAATTTATTATCCGGTAATTACATATGGACGCCTTCATCTCTGTGCAAAAGTCCCAATGAGTAGCCTACAGTGTTAATAATGTATAAATAGCATAGCTATCTATCTGTGTTTTAAACTGGCACTAGTAATCGATTGCAAGACTGCATTCTATTTTCTGTGCTCTTGTAAACCCAACCGCCTGCTGTAAAACAGAACACAGCCAGATAAAGCTCTGTTCACTGGTGATACATTCAAACGCAGCATCTGTCCTTGTAGCACACTGAGCCAGCGTCTCTCTCTCTCTTCTCTCCCTCATCTAATCTCTCTCTTCCACATCCTCCCTCTCCCCCTCGCTCTCATAGTCTCTCAGTCTTCCTCATCCTAACTGTCTTTTCTCCCCCTTCTCTCATCTTTCGACCCCCCCCCACCCCCTGCTCTCTCTCTATCTCACATCCTTATGTCTCTCCCCTCTACCCCTGCTCCCCTCCCTCCCTCTCCATCCCTTTCTCACCTAGCCACCACCGCACAGCACTTGGCCGTCAGCCACGGCCGGCTATACACCCAACATCTGGGTCTGGCTGTTCTGAGCGGCTGCCAGAAGAGCCCTAGGTTTAAAGAGATGTAAACCGCCAGCTGAGTCTGCCTGGTCTCTGCGCTTCAGATCTGTTTGAATGTCAAACCCGCTCGGGTGCCAAACTCGCCTCGCTGTCCATTACATATTATGTACCACGGAATAAAACCTTCCAATGTATACATAAATATGGAATAGCCAGGAAGAAGGCCATATATGGAGATGTATTATGTGACATACTGTACAATGGGACATTGTTTGTGGCTGGTCAACAGGTTGTTTGTTTGTCGAATGCACAAGTGGTATTTGCATTTGAAATAGTGGTAGGTAGGCTGGCAACAGGCGTGTTGCCCGGCTGGTGCATATTATATATACAGTGGGGCAAAAAAGTAAGGCAAAGGGTTGCTACTTTGAAGAATCTGAAATATAAAATATATCTTTATTTGTTTAACACTTTTTTAGTTACTACATGACTCCATATGTGTTATTTCATAGTTTTGATGTCTTCACTATTATTCTACACTGTAGAAAACAGTACAAATAAAGAAAAGCCCTTGAATGAGTTGGTGTTCTAAAACTTTTGACCTGGACTGTAAATATGTACATATTTACATGTATAGGTTTTATGGATACAGTATACGTAGATATTTTACGTGTAGATTGTCTGTGTGTGAGAGAAACCATGTCATTGAGATACATTATGGGTGGAAGGTCTAGAAGATTTAGAGTATTCAGAGGAAGCTGAACAGATGATACCAACATCATATAATATACTAACAGTATGGCCTTACATTAGGAGGTGAGTGGTTGTTTTCTAGTTTGGACATCTAAGACCCTAGTACACTAAACGGGCACTAAGCTACGACATGATCTTCACTAATAGTCAAGATCAGATCGAAGTATCGTTAAGGTAAACACTGACTGCCAGACAACAGTTTAACCGCCTGTCGCCGCCCCTTTTAAACGTCCAATAAAATATTCATTGTGTGATGTTTGCACACGGCCCCTGCTCCCCTGGCCCACGCCGTCAACGACGCTCGCCTTCCGGAGCATGTTCTTGTCACGTTTTGAGGAAGCGGTGGCGGCTGGCAACGAAGCCCCATAACAGTTAAAGCCTGGATACAGTGATTAAAGCGAGGCTGCATCTGACGCTAGTAAAGACGCCATGCACGTTGCCGATGCTGTACTGATGCTGGGCTGGGTAGAGGATGTTCAGTATGGGCTGGGTAGGGGATGTTCAGTATGGCCTTCAGTATGGGCTGGGTAGGGGATGTTCAGTATGGCCTTCAGTATGGGCTGGGTAGGGGATGTTCAGTATGGGCTGGGTAGGGGATGTTCAGTATGGCCTTCAGTATGGGCTGGGTAGGGGATGTTCAGTATGGCCTTCAGTATGGGCTGGGTAGGGGATGTTCAGTATGGCCTTCAGTATGGGCTGGGTAGGGGATGTTCAGTATGGGCTGGGTAGGGGATGTTCAGTATGGGCTTCAGTATGGGCTGGGTAGGGGATGTTCAGTATGGGCTTCAGTATGGACTGGGTAGGGGATGTTCAGTATGGGCTTCAGTATGGGCTGGGTAGGGGATGTTCAGTATGGGCTGGGTAGGGGATGTTCAGTATGGGCTGGGTAGGGGATGTTCAGTATGGGCTTCAGTATGGGCTGGGTAGGGGATGTTCAGTATGGCCTTCAGTATGGGCTGGGTAGGGGATGTTCAGTATGGGCTGGGTAGGGGATGTTCAGTATGGGCTTCAGTATGGGCTGGGTAGGGGATGGGTAGGGGATTTTCAGTATGGCCTTCAGTATGGGCTGGGTAGGGAATGTTCAGTATGGCCTTCAGTATGGGCTGGGTAGGGGATGGGTAGGGGATGTTCAGTATGGGCTGGGTAGAGGATGTTCAGTATGGGCTGGGTAGGGGATGTTCAGTATGGGCTTCAGTATGGGCTGGGTAGGGGATGTTCAGTATGGGCTTCAGTATGGACTGGGTAGGGGATGTTCAGTATGGGCTTCAGTATGGGCTGGGTAGGGGATGTTCAGTATGGACTGGGTAGGGGATGTTCAGTATGGGCTTCAGTATGGGCTGGGTAGGGGATGTTCAGTATGGGCTTCAGTATGGACTGGGTAGGGGATGTTCAGTATGACCTTCAGTATGGGCTGGGTAGGGGATGTTCAGTATGGGCTGGGTAGGGGATGTTCAGTATGGGCTTCAGTATGGACTGGGTAGGGGATGTTCAGTATGGGCTGGGTAGGGGATGTTCAGTATGGGCTTCAGTATGGGCTGGGTAGGGGATGTTTATTATGGGCTGGGTAGGTGATGTTCAGTATGGGCTTCAGTATGGGCTGGGTAGGGGATGGGTAGGTGATGTTCAGTATGGGCTTCAGTATGGGCTGGGTAGGGGATGTTTATTATGTGCTGGGTAGGGGATGTGCAGTATGGGCTTCAGTATGGGCTGGGTAGGGGATGTTCAGTATGGGCTTCAGTATGGACTGGGTAGGGGATGTTTATTATGGGCTGGGTAGGGGATGTGCAGTATGGGCTGGGTAGGGGATGTGCAGTATGGGCTTCAGTATGGGCTGGGTAGGGGATGTTCAGTATGGGCTTCAGTATGGACTGGGTAGGGGATGTTTATTATGGGCTGGGTAGGGGATGTGCAGTATGGGCTGGGTAGGGGATGTGCAGTATGGCCTTCAGTATGGGCTGGGTAGGGGATGTTCAGTATGGCCTTCAGTATGGGCTGGGTAGGGGATGTTCAGTATGGCCTTCAGTATGGGCTGGGTAGGGGATGTTCAGTATGGGCTGGGTAGGGGATGTTCAGTATGGCCTTCAGTATGGGCTGGGTAGGGGATGTTCAGTATGGGCTTCAGTATGGGCTGGGTAGGGGATGTTCAGTATGGGCTGGGTAGGGGATGTTCAGTATGGGCTTCAGTATGGGCTGGGTAGGGGATGTTCAGTATGGGCTGGGTAGGGGATGTTCAGTATGGGCTTCAGTATGGGCTGGGTAGGGGATGTTCAGTATGGGCTTCAGTATGGGCTGGGTAGGGGATGTTCAGTATGGGCTTCAGTATGGACTGGGTAGGGGATGTTCAGTATGGGCTTCAGTATGGACTGGGTAGGGGATGTTCAGTATGGGCTTCAGTATGGACTGGGTAGGGGATGTTCAGTATGGGCTTCAGTATGGACTGGGTAGGGGATGTTCAGTATGGGCTTCAGTATGGACTGGGTAGGGGATGTTCAGTATGGGCTTCAGTATGGACTGGGTAGGGGATGTTCAGTATGGGCTTCAGTATGGACTGGGTAGGGGATGTTCAGTATGGGCTTCAGTATGGGCTGGGTAGGGGATGTTCAGTATGGGCTGGGTAGGGGATGTTTATTATGGGCTTCAGTATGGGCTGGGTAGGGGATGTTCAGTATGGGCTGGGAAGGGGATGTTCAGTATGAGCTGGGTAGGGGATGTTCAGTATGGGCTGGGTAGGGGATGTTCAGTATGGGCTGGGTAGGGGATGTTCAGTATGGGCTTCAGTATGGGCTGGGTAGGGGATGTTCAGTATGGGCTGGGTAAGGGATATTTACTATGCAGAAGCCTAGGTGTGTTCACTCTGTAAGGATGAGACCAAACTGTGCAGCCAATGGTTGAACTGATACAATGAGAATTATATATATGTAGGAAATTAATCCCTGGGGCATGAAGGAGAAGAACCAAACTGACATCAACTGATTAAAGGCCCAGTGCAGTCGAAAATGTGATTTTTCTGTGTTTTATATATACTTCCACACTATGAGGTTGGAACTATTCTGTGAAATTCTGAAAATTATTTTAGTTTGAGAGCTGTTTGAAAAAAAACTGTCTGAAATTTCAGCCTGTGTTGGTTGGATGGAGTTGACGTGCCAGGTGACATCATTGGGCGGTAAATTGGTTAATAGACTAATAAGAAAGAGAGTTACAAACCTCTCTGCCAATAACAGCTAGTTTTCCCCTCCCCACTCAGACCACTCCCAGAAATTGCTCTTTGCTAAGAAGCAATCTTTGTTTCTTTTTGACAATTTTACTTAAAAACAATCACAGTACGGTACTTAATCGTTACTCAGAAACGATTTGATATTTGGATAAAAACCGCTGCATTGGACCTTTAACTTCTAGTAAATGTTATGGAAATACCATCCTCCACTCCCAAAAACGAAGATTGTAGGCCTATGAACAACTACATCAAACAGTTAGGCATTAAAACAGTCCATTGAACACTTTGCCAGTAGTCTGTCTATATCAACTTTACAGTACTGTGACTTTGAGAAATTGCTACACTAATGCCAACCGTCATGGGTAACAACAAAATAGCCGCCGTAGATCCAGAGGCAGAAGGGTGGAAGAAATCAAGTTGGCTCCGCTATCATGATCTAGCATGTGGAGCTAACTCACATTTTAATGTAAACTTCAAATCTGGCCGTCCCAAGGGTACCTACAAAAGCTCATTTGCATGATTAATTACCGACAATAGAGACATGGCGCTGTAAGTGCGTTTACTGCCTCTAGTCCCCCACACAGTAGATAGATACACCATCTGATCGCAGAGTGCAGGTTGTGTATGAGCATTGTACTTACAGAGTGCTTTGCTCCTTCACTCTACTGCAGTTAGGTTGGAAACCAGGGGAAACCCTCATTCAACGGAGTTAGCAGATGAAACATCATAGCATTCTTATGCATGTAGCCTATTAATACACTTCTGAAACTTTGAGCGAATGAAATAATGTCTCTTTGGAAAGCTGAGGCTCCCTGGCGAATCGCGTCTCAGCGGACATGTTTGCTGCCCCCCACCTTCCCCAAACCTTTGCTTCTCATCATCTTCAGGAGGCCCAGTTGGAGCTGGAGATGTAAACGTCTGAGAAAAGAGGCAAAACGGTCTCCGTTTCCCGCTGTCTTGTCTCACAAGCAGATTGCTAGCATATGGACTGGTTCATTACGACTAATACAGTATCATAGAACGCTGCTCACGAGGCTCGCACACAACGCGTCGAAGGTAATTATAAAGCAATCATTTCTAACAAGCCACCAAATCAGCTGGCGAGGCTCCCGGCAGTGCACCAAGTCTTCCCCCCCAGTGAGAACAACAGAACCGGGGTGGGAAAAATATTGTTATCAAACGCCGGCGCACTGATCTTCCCTGCCTCCCTTCCCTGTCTTTAAAAACAGCCTTCTGAAACTGCCTGAGGATTTCTGATATGCCATTTTACAAACTTTATTACAAAACTAGAAGAAAGAAAAGCATGAAACTTTCATGCTCTTATTTTCGTTCTCGTTATGTTTCATTTGTGTCACAGGTTTGAAGTTGGCCTGTGAAGTTCTACCCTACAACAAGTTGTTCCTTAAAAAAAAAGTGTAACTAGACAGATTTCAGTCCCCACCTAACCATTCCCTCAGCCTGTGCCATAAAGTCCAGACCTCCTGGCAGACGCTGTAGTGTACTCACATAAAGGGACGCTAGACAAATACAGGTAACGGCCATACTAAACCAGAGAGCTCAGGTAACGGCCATACTAAACCAGAGAGCTCAGGTAACGGCCATACTAAACCAGAGAGCTCAGGTAACGGCCATACTAAACCAGAGAGCTCAGGTAACGGCCATACTAAACCAGAGAGCTCAGGTAACGGCCATACTAAACCAGAGAGCTCAGGTAACGGCCATACTAAACCAGAGAGCTCAGGTACACAGCCATACTAAACCAGAGAGCTCAGGTACACAGCCATACTAAACCAGAGAGCTCAGGTAACGGCCATACTAAACCAGAGAGCTCAGGTACACAGCCATACTAAACCAGAGAGCTCAGGTACACAGCCATACTAAACCAGAGAGCTCAGGTAATTGCCATACCAAACCAGAGAGCTCAGGTAACGGCCATACTAAACCAGAGAGCTCAGGTACACAGCCATACTAAACCAGAGAGCTCAGGTAACGGCCATACTAAACCAGAGAGCTCAGGTACACAGCCATACTAAACCAGAGAGCTCAGGTACACAGCCATACTAAACCAGAGAGCTCAGGTACACAGCCATACTAAACCAGAGAGCTCAGGTAACGGCCATACTAAACCAGAGAGTTAAGGTACACAGCCATACTAAACCAGAGAGCTCAGGTACACAGCCATACTAAACCAGAGAGCTCAGGTAACGGCCATACTAAACCAGAGAGCTCAGGTAACGGCCATACTAAACCAGAGAGCTCAGGTAACTGCCATACTAAACCAGAGAGCTCAGGTAACGGCCATACTAAACCAGAGAGCTCAGGTAACGGCCATACTAAACCAGAGAGCTCAGGTACACAGCCATACTAAACCAGAGAGCTCAGGTACACAGCCATACTAAACCAGAGAGCTCAGGTACACAGCCATACTAAACCAGAGAGCTCAGGTACACAGCCATACTAAACCAGAGAGCTCAGGTACACAGCCATACTAAACCAGAGAGCTCAGGTACACAGCCATACTAAACCAGAGAGCTCAGGTACACAGCCATACTAAACCAGAGAGCTCAGGTAACGGCCATACTAAACCAGAGAGCTCAGGTACACAGCCATACTAAACCAGAGAGCTCAGGTACACAGCCATACTAAACCAGAGAGCTCAGGTACACAGCCATACTAAACCAGAGAGCTCAGGTAACGGCCATACTAAACCAGAGAGCTCAGGTAGCGGCCATACTAAATCAGAGAGCTCAGGTAACGGCCATACTAAACCAGAGAGCTCAGGTACACAGCCATACTAAACCAGAGAGCTCAGGTAACGGCCATACTAAACCAGAGAGCTCAGGTAACGGCCATACTAAACCAGAGAGCTCAGGTAACGGCCATACTAAACCAGAGAGCTCAGGTACACAGCCATACTAAACCAGAGAGCTCAGGTACACAGCCATACTAAACCAGAGAGCTCAGGTAACGGCCATACTAAACCAGAGAGCTCAGGTACACAGCCATACTAAACCAGAGAGCTCAGGTACACAGCCATACTAAACCAGAGAGCTCAGGTACACAGCCATACTAAACCAGAGAGCTCAGGTACACAGCCATACTAAATCAGAGAGCTCAGGTACACAGCCATACTAAACCAGAGAGCTCAGGTACGGCCATACTAAACCAGAGAGCTCAGGTACACAGCCATACTAAACCAGAGAGCTCAGGTACACAGCCATACTAAACCAGAGAGCTCAGGTACACAGCCATACTAAACCAGAGAGCTCAGGTAACGGCCATACTAAACCAGAGAGCTCAGGTACACAGCCATACTAAACCAGAGAGCTCAGGTACACAGCCATACTAAACCAGAGAGCTCAGGTAACGGCCATACTAAACCAGAGAGCTCAGGTAACGGCCATACTAAATCAGAGAGCTCAGGTAACGGCCATACTAAACCAGAGAGCTCAGGTAACGGCCATACTAAACCAGAGAGCTCAGGTAACGGCCATACTAAACCAGAGAGCTCAGGTACACAGCCATACTAAACCAGAGAGCTCAGGTACACAGCCATACTAAACCAGAGAGCTCAGGTACACAGCCATACTAAACCAGAGAGCTCAGGTACACAGCCATACTAAACCAGAGAGCTCAGGTACACAGCCATACTAAACCAGAGAGCTCAGGTACACAGCCATACTAAACCAGAGAGCTCAGGTAACGGCCATACTAAACCAGAGAGCTCAGGTACACAGCCATACTAAACCAGAGAGCTCAGGTACACAGCCATACTAATCCAGAGAGCTCAGGTACACAGCCATACTAAACCAGAGAGCTCAGGTACACAGCCATACTAAACCAGAGAGCTCAGGTACACAGCCATACTAAACCAGAGAGCTCAGGTACACAGCCATACTAAACCAGAGAGCTCAGGTACACAGCCATACTAAACCAGAGAGCTCAGGTACACAGCCATACTAAACCAGAGAGCTCAGGTAACGGCCATACTAAACCAGAGAGCTCAGGTAACGGCCATACTAAACCAGAGAGCTCAGGTAACGGCCATACTAAACCAGAGAGCTCAGGTACACAGCCATACTAAACCAGAGAGCTCAGGTACACAGCCATACTAAACCAGAGAGCTCAGGTAACGGCCATACTAAACCAGAGAGCTCAGGTACACAGCCATACTAAACCAGAGAGCTCAGGTACACAGCCATACTAAACCAGAGAGCTCAGGTAATTGCCATACCAAACCAGAGAGCTCAGGTAACGGCCATACTAAACCAGAGAGCTCAGGTACACAGCCATACTAAACCAGAGAGCTCAGGTAACGGCCATACTAAACCAGAGAGCTCAGGTACACAGCCATACTAAACCAGAGAGCTCAGGTACACAGCCATACTAAACCAGAGAGCTCAGGTAACGGCCATACTAAACCAGAGAGCTCAGGTACACAGCCATACTAAACCAGAGAGCTCAGGTAACGGCCATACTAAACCAGAGAGCTCAGGTAACGGCCATACTAAACCAGAGAGCTCAGGTAACGGCCATACTAAACCAGAGAGCTCAGGTAACGGCCATACTAAACCAGAGAGCTCAGGTACACAGCCATACTAAACCAGAGAGCTCAGGTACACAGCCATACTAAACCAGAGAGCTCAGGTACACAGCCATACTAAACCAGAGAGCTCAGGTACACAGCCATACTAAACCAGAGAGCTCAGGTACACAGCCATACTAAACCAGAGAGCTCAGGTACACAGCCATACTAAACCAGAGAGCTCAGGTACACAGCCATACTAAACCAGAGAGCTCAGGTACACAGCCATACTAAACCAGAGAGCTCAGGTAACGGCCATACTAAACCAGAGAGCTCAGGTACACAGCCATACTAAACCAGAGAGCTCAGGTACACAGCCATACTAAACCAGAGAGCTCAGGTACACAGCCATACTAAACCAGAGAGCTCAGGTACACAGCCATACTAAACCAGAGAGCTCAGGTAACGGCCATACTAAACCAGAGAGCTCAGGTACACAGCCATACTAAACCAGAGAGCTCAGGTACACAGCCATACTAAACCAGAGAGCTCAGGTAATTGCCATACCAAACCAGAGAGCTCAGGTAACGGCCATACTAAACCAGAGAGCTCAGGTACACAGCCATACTAAACCAGAGAGCTCAGGTACACAGCCATACTAAACCAGAGAGCTCAGGTACACAGCCATACTAAACCAGAGAGCTCAGGTACACAGCCATACTAAACCAGAGAGCTCAGGTACACAGCCATACTAAACCAGAGAGCTCAGGTACACAGCCATACTAAACCAGAGAGCTCAGGTACACAGCCATACTAAACCAGAGAGCTCAGGTACACAGCCATACTAAACCAGAGAGCTCAGGTAACGGCCATACTAAACCAGAGAGCTCAGGTACACAGCCATACTAAACCAGAGAGCTCAGGTACACAGCCATACTAAACCAGAGAGCTCAGGTACACAGCCATACTAAACCAGAGAGCTCAGGTACACAGCCATACTAAACCAGAGAGCTCAGGTAACGGCCATACTAAACCAGAGAGCTCAGGTACACAGCCATACTAAACCAGAGAGCTCAGGTACACAGCCATACTAAACCAGAGAGCTCAGGTAATTGCCATACCAAACCAGAGAGCTCAGGTAACGGCCATACTAAACCAGAGAGCTCAGGTACACAGCCATACTAAACCAGAGAGCTCAGGTCACCCATTTCAAATGTTCATGGATCTCACGTTCACATTCATTCAAAAAATACATTATAGTAACACCACTGCAGAGATATTGAAGCCTGTAGGAATTTAAAACCGTATACATGTAAACCACAGAACGCACACCGTGTAGCCTGATTTGCCTTCTTTGAAGCAGTCGGGTCCATTTCTTTGAATGGTTTGGCATGAGTCATCCAAAACTTCAACCAGTGATACTGCTTTCTGCTGTCGTGCATAAGGGACAGACAGTTCTGGTCAGTAATGGTTCTGCACTTTTCAACTTACTTACATTCTCCCCTTCAGCAACAATTCCAGTAAGACTATTGTGTGAGTAACAATTGTGACCAATCTTAGAAGACAACCTGCCCTGAAAATCGAGAAACAGCATAACTTCCTGGAAGATAATGATTTAAAGACAGAAAATGTTCACATAAGTGATGCGATTATCATGACGTAACCCTTTATATAAATCCACCAGCGTAGGAAACAAAATGGCTTACTATACAATGTATAAAAATCCAAGAAGATGGAAGAATGAGATGATATGTCCTTTATATCCGTAACAAAACCACACACTGAAACCTTCTCTTCCGTGTCCTGTCAGAGCCATTTCTTAGCTCACTGGCAACCTATGTTCCAGTACACCAATCCTCTGTCCTCCATCTTTGGAATCTTTATAAGTACTGGTAGAAACAGTATAAGAGCTCTACAGAGATGGCTGGATGACAGAGAAGTCCCGACACCGACGTTGTTCCAAGTGAGGCCCTTTATTATCCCGATCTGTAAATGACCACAGAGCTTCACCTAACGGGCCTTCCAGTTATATTAAACCAGGATCGATTCTACAACTGGAGGGTCCAGTCTCTGCCTCCGCTGAGAGGAATGGCTTTAAAGTACTACAGACAGACTCTGAGAGAAATGTATGGAGGCCATGCGTATGTGATGGGACAGTGGCGTAAAACCCACTTGGGATCGGGGATGGATGGAGGGATGACATCAGAGCTCTGAGGAGAAGTGTACAGGATTGGGTAAGAAGAGGATGGAGGGATGAAGGAATGACATCAAAGCTCTGAGGAGAAGTACAGGATTGGGTAAGAAGAGGATGGAGGGATAAGTGGGCTAAAAGAGAAGTGCGTTTTACCTAAGAAACTCAGCAATAAGCAGTAGAGGGCTGAGTCGGACATGTACAGGAAGTGCTTGGTGATTCTTCTTGATGATGTTTCGCTTTAACATTTTGTTCAACTTTCAGATGTTGTCTGTACCACTCCCAAGTCCCACCATGAATGATCAGGCAATACTTTCGTATTTAGAGAATACTGATCGACAGCAGCACCACCGTAGTACATCTGAGATAAGAGAGATTGAAGTCTTTTTTCATACTCATTTGAAAGACAGTCCCAAAGGCATCAAACTTGTTATAAGAGGGAGTGCTTTGAATACCAATACATTACTGAATCAACAACACTCTTTAGAAGCCACTGTCAGCATTATTGACAGAATAACAGATAAAAGTTTGCATTTTCTCTTCAGATATAGACATTGACAAAACTTGCTACAATGCGTGCTTCTGCATATTGAAGTTGTAATGGCTTTCACCAAATGGTAGCCAAACAGTGGTAGGTGATACAGACCAAAAACATTTGCCGTTTTCTTGTGACACAAACCCATCATTTAAAGCCAGGACAAAATCATAAGTCCTAAGTCAGCTGCAACTGTACCAACCAATAGGTCATAGCTGTCACGCCTACTGCTTCTCTTCCTCTCCAGCAGCTCGATGTTGCCGGTCTACTAACCACCAGTCCTGGCAACCATCATTACGCACACCTGGACTTCCTCATCACCTTGAATACCTTCCCTTTATTCAACCCTCAGTCATCAGGCAGTATTGCTTTGCTTTCATGTTCAATACGCCTGTTTTGTTCATTTGCCTTTCATCATTGTTATTAAACTCTCCTTCTGCACCTGCTTCCTGACTCCCTGTGTAGTCGTGACAATAACCCATGGGAAATACTGACGCCAAAAGCCATCGCAACACTCTAAGCAAGTGAAAACATGGAGAACCGTTTTGTTCTGCATTGATGTGATGCTAGCAAACGTTTCTTTCCGCTGTTAACCTCATCGCCCTCATTTCAACTTCACAACATCCGCTATAGGCCCGTCTACATAGTGACGCCACTAAAATTACAGACAGAACCTGGTCAAAGAAGAACAAACGCGAGGCCATTTTCTTTTCAAATCCTCAGCTCAATGAAGACGGCCATTAGGCCACTAAACTTCTCAGCCAATTCTCTCCGTCACTCTCTTTCTCGTCGAACAAAGTTCCAATTAAAGTCAACCCACAGAGCTGAGAAGCCTTGATGTATTTTGGATTATTGGGCACAGTGGACTGAGAGACTAATGTTAAGGTGTTTTCATCTGGTTTCATCGTGCCACGCTCTTGTCAGAGGAATCTCACAGAGCAAGACTGTCCCTGGCACTGCCCGACTCCCTGCCAGCCCACAGCTCAGAGCAGCTTTCTATGATTACAGTCAGGCTCTTCACAGGCCAGCTCATCAGATACTGAATATACTACTTGGGGTCCTTTTTTGTCTATTTAAAAATGTAAGTGACCCAGCATGGGAGTGTTAAGAAATGAGAGAGAGTGAAGACTAAAGAGAGAGAGGATGAGAAAGGATGCAGAGAGAATACAATACAATACAGTTTCATCCTCATACAGAAAATGAAAGGATTTAAAACCCCGCCGTCGCTCAGTGCTGTAAACTCCTCACACGTGTGTATCTAGCTCTGGGCTCACTATCACCTGTTTGTAGCTAGGGCCATACTGTAAACAGGCCTTTAAGGGAGAGATGGCGGCGAGCGTGAGCTAAATCTGCTGAAGAGAGAAAGGATTAGTGTCTATTGTTCATTGTTAACTCCTTTTCATCTCTGACCATTGTGAATGGGAGAGCCCCATTGAGGTACGCGAGCGCCTGCCAAAATGGCTCCCTTTTGTTTATAAATCTCATTATCCCCTCTCCCCAGGAGCAGGGCCTGAGTAACTACACTAGTGTGTGAAGAGCACTCTCCTGGCTCGGAGCTAATGGTAGCCAAATGATATTATGACTAAATAATGGTGGCTGAACTTTTAAATACACTCTTCGCCCTATAGGGAAGCGGTACAGCTGAAAGCCATTCGAGTCGGTAGCGATGTTGCACTCGATAAGGATAGCTCTGACAGTGGCAGAAATGTCTACTTCTTTCGTCGTTATTTAAGGCGGCCCAGCCAGGGGATGTCACAGTCTAACATACTGACCATTTCACAACAAGAGGAGGATATGTAGAACATGAGTTATGAAAATTGGGTCCGCCACGCGACAAACCTTCTAGGGAATAGTGAAAAGAAAAGTCGTCGTGACGACAATAACCTCTCACCATAAGCCCATGCAAAGTATAGAGTGGGGCAAAAAAGTATTTAGTCAGCCAACAATTGTGCAAGTTCTCCCACTTAAAAAGATGAGAGAGACCTGTCATTTTCATCATAGGTACACTTCAACTATGACAGACAAAATGAGGGAAAAAAATCCAGAAAATCACATTGTAGGATTTTTAATTAATTTATTAGCAAATTATGGTGGAAAATAAATATTTGGTCAATAACAAAAGTTTATCTCAATACTTTGTTATATACCCTTTGTTGGCAATGACAGAGGTCAAACGTTTTCTGTAAGTCTTCACAAGTTTTTCACACACTTGCTGGTATTTTGGCCCATTCCTCCATGCAGATCTCCTCTAGAGCAGTAATGTTTTGGGGCTGTTGCTGGGCAACACGGTCTTTCAACTCCCTCCAAAGATTTTCTATGGGGTTGAGATCTGGAGACTGGCTAGGCCACTCCAGGACCTTGAAATGCTTCTTACGAAGCCACTCCTTCGTTGCCCGGGCGGTGTGTTTGGGATCATTGTCATGCTGAAAGACCCAGCCATGTTTCATCTTCAATGCCCTTGCTGATGGAAGGAGGTTTTCACTCAAAATCTCACGATACATGGCCCCATTCATTCTTTCCTTTACATGGATCAGTCGTCCTGGTCCCTTTGCAGAAAAACAGCCACAAAGCATGATGTTTCCACCCCCATGCTTCACAGTAGGTATGGTGTTCTTTGGATGCAACTCAGCATTCGTTGTCCTCCAAACACGACGAGTTGAGTTTTTACCAAAAAGTTCTATTTTGGTTTCATCTGACCATATGACATTTTCCCAATCTTCTTCTGGATCATCCAAATGCTCTCTAGCAAACTTCAGACGGGCCTGGACATGTACTGGCTTAAGCAGGGGGACACGTCTGGCACTGCAGGATTTGAGTTCCTGGCGGCGTAGTATGTTACTGATGGTAGGCTTTGTTACTTTGGTCCCAGCTCTCTGCAGGTCATTCACTAGGTCCCCCCGTGTGGTTCTGAGATTTTTGCTCACCGTTCTTGTGATCATTTTGACCCCACGTGGTGAGATCTTGCGTGGAGCCCCAGATCGAGGGAGATTATCAGTGGTCTTGTATGTCTTCCATTTCCTAATAATTGCTCCCACAGTGGATTTCTTCAAACCAAGCTGCTTACCTATTGCAGATTCAGTCTTCCCAGCCTGGTGCAGGTCTACAATTTTGTTTCTGGTGTCCTTTGACAGCTCTTTGGTTTTGGCCATAGTGGAGTTTGGAGTATGACTGTTTGAGGTTGTGGACAGTGTCTTATATACTGATAACAAGTTCAAACAGGTGCCATTAATACAGGTAGCGAGTGGGGGACTGAGAAGCCTCTTAAAGAATAAGTTACAGATCTGTGAGAGCCAGAAATCTTGCTTGTTTGTAGGTGACCAAATACTTATTTTCCACCATAATTTGCAAATAAATTCATTAAAAATCCTACAATGTGATTTTCTGGATTTTTTTTTTACAATTGTGTCTGTCATAGTTGAAGTGTACCTATGATGAAAATTACAGGCCTCTCTCATCTGTTTAAGTGGGAGAACTTGCACAATTGGTGGCTGACTAAATACCTTTTTGCCCCACTGTGTATATATATATATATATATACTGATTAATCAGTATCGGCTTTTTTTGGTCCTCCAATAATCGGTATTGGTATCGGCATTGAACTATCATAATCGGGCGACCTCTAGTCCTTATCTTCAGTTACTGTGGCTTGCGAAAGTATTCACCCCCCTTCACATTTTTCCTATTTTGTTGCCTTACAACCTGGAATTAAAACATATTTTGGGGGGGTTTGTATAATTTGATTTACACAACATCCCTGCCACTTTGAAGGTGCAAAATAAACAATAAATATGACAAAAACATACAAAGGATTAGTGTCTATTGTTCATTGTTAACTCCCCCCCCCCCCCCCCCCCCCAAGTCAATACTTTGTTGAGACACCTTTTGCAGCAAATACAGCTGCAAGTCTCTTGGGATATGTCTCTATAAGCTTGGCATATCTAGCCACTGGGATTTTGGCCCATTCTTCAATGCAAATCTTCTCAAGCTCCTTCAAGTTGGATGGGTTCCACTGGTGCACAGCAATCTTTAAGTCATACCACAGATTCTCAAATGGATTGAGGTCTGGGCTTTGACTAGGTCATTCCAAGGCATTTATATGTTTCCCCTTAAACCACTTGAGTGTTGATTTAGCAGTATGCTGAGGATCATTGTCCTGCTGAAAGATGAACCTCTGTCCCAGTCTCAGATCTCTGGAAGACTGAAACAGGTTTTCCTCAAGAATTTCCCTGTATTTAGCGCCATCCATCATTCCTTCAATTCTGACCAGTTTCCCAGTACCTGACGATGAAAAACATCCCCACAGCATGATGCTGGGATGGTGTTCTCGGGGTGATTTTGCGCCAGACATAGCATTTTCCTTGATGGCCAAAAAGCTACATTTTAATCTCATCTGACCAGAGCACCTTCTTCCATATATTTGTGGAGTCTCCCACATGCCTTTTGGTGAACCCCAAATGTGTTTGCTTATTTTTTTCATTAAGCAATGGCTTTGTTCCGTCCACTCCTCCATAAAGCCCAGCTCTGTGGAGTGTACGGCTTAAAGTTGTCCTGTGGACAGATACTCCAATCTCCGCTGTGGAGCTTTGCAGCTCCTCCTTCCTTATCTTTGGTCTTTTTGTTGCCTCTCTGATTAATGCCCTCCTTGCCTGGTCCATGAGTTTTGGTGGGCGGCCCTCTCTTGGCAGGTTTGTTGTGCCATATTCCTTCCATTTTTTTAATAATGGATTTAATGGTGCTCTGTGGGATGTTCAAAATTTCAATATTTGATTTATAATCCAACCCTGATCTGTACTTCTCCACAACTTTGTCCCTGACCTGTTTGGAGAGCTCCTTGGTCTTCATGGTGCCGCTTGCTTGGTGGTGCCCCTTGCTTAGTGGTGTTGCAGACTCTGGGGCCTTTCAGAACAGGTGTGTGTATATATACTCAGATCATGTGACAGACCCTGTGACACTTAGATTACACACAGGTGTACTTCATTTAACTAATTATGTGACTGCTGAAGGTAATTGGTTGCACCAGATCTTATTTAGGGGCTTCATAGCAAAGGGGGGGATTCTTTTTGTTCATTTCACTTCTCCAATTTGAACTATTTTGTGTATGTCCATCATATGAAAACCAAATAAAATCCATTTAAATGACAGGTTCTAATGCAACAAAATAGGAAAAACTCCAACGGGGATGAATACTTTTGCAAGGCGCTGTATCTATCCATCCATCAGTGTCTGCAGCTACCAGCATCACTCACAAAGAGAACACAGAGTTTTGCTTCGCTGTTGAAAGATCCAGCAATTGGGTCCTCGACATGAATGCCGGATCGTAACAAAAGTACACAGTTGTAACCTCTACTGTCTACCTTCTCCTTCGCGCGACGCTGTTTATTCATCCAAGATAAACACATAAGAAGGTTTAAAGTCAGTGTGAAAAGCTTTTGGAGTTGGTTCTGAGATACGGTGTGGTATTGAAGGCTGAGTGCTGTGTGCGCCCGTCCAGGGTGGGATTGTAGGAGCTATTATCTTTCTGCCGGTGATAAGGGAAACACATTAACGGTCTGCGGTTCACTCCTGAACGTGTAGACTAAAAGCCTGGGAGACCTTGTTGTTGGTGGATGCGGAGGTTCACCTCTGTTCTCTAACGATGCAGAAAACGTTGACATTGCGTGTGCTTTTGTGAATGCCGCACCACCGTAGCGAGCTCGGGTTACCTTCAATGCCAAGCGAATCTTTCAGAAAACATACACTGATTTTACAAGGAAGACTCTCGAAGAAAATACTTTTATGTTCGCACCTTTGTTGATTTGACCCGGTGTAACCCTCCTCCTCTTCTCCTCGTCCAGCTTGGTGTACTCAGCTTCAGTGCTCTGAATGGCTGACTAGTTTTATACTGTATTGACTTTGTGCCCTTCTCCGTGCAGAACGGCGGAGGGGGAAAAGAAGGACACTGCTTCGATCTCCACTTCTAATGAAAGCCAAAACTATGACAAACGCAATCATTCTCGGCGCATCCCGGCCAGAGGACAGAGGAATGAATCCCCCAATACACGCTCATCTTCCTTTCACAATAACTTCAATCTATTTCAATATGCATTCTGTCGCCGTGGATAAAGTCATTACCAAACGTGTCACAGCGTTGACAAGAAACTGATGGAGAACCAACCCCTTAAAAACAACAGAAAATTACTACAATTCCACTGATGTACGTAAGTTATGGAGCAATAATAGAAAATAATATACACACGGTATCGTGTTCCTGTCAACAATGAAATGAAAAAGACCTACTCCAAATCGATAAGGCCTGAAGTTCAGGGGGAGAGCAGAGAGAGTAGAATACCAAGGAGATCTCAACCAGGTCCTTTCGGTGGTCTATTCTATTTGCGTCCCAACTCCTTATATTACCTGTCACATTATTGCATCGATTCATTTTCATTGATGACTGATGCCTGCAATGAGTTGTTTTCTTGTTTTTGTTGCCGCTGAAGACCCGGGGCCAGAGAATGAAATATGCCGTGGGTAATTGGATTTAAATGGAAACGCTGACCTGTGTGGTATGGAGGCGTGGGAACGGGGTGTGTAGTGTCCCGTTGGCGGAGGGGAGAGGGAGAGAGAGTCTTACAGGGAGTTTAGACAGTCATTAACATGCCCGAGGACTTCATTAGCCGGCCTGATTACCTTGTGCATCAAAGTGACAGCTAGGAAAGGGGGGAGCACACACACACACACACACACACACACACACACACACACACACACACACACACACACACACACACACACACTGAGAGAACAGGTGGTCAAACCTTCTGATCCAGCACAATGCTGCTCTGCTCTAGACACAGCAATCCTATTTCAGAGTACATAGTACAATCTCAGTATAAACTCAACAATGTTATAATCTCTGCTCAGTAACAGTGAGGAAAAACACAATTCAAATATTAAGGTCTGCTTCCAGGCGAAGCACCTACCGGTGCCCAGCCATCATGCTTACAATACACTACAGAAAAAACATGATTGTACAAATGATACGCATACAATAATCCCGGCCAGTACAGCTCCCATCTAGCCACACTACAATTA
The DNA here is from genome assembly GCF_002021735.2 of Oncorhynchus kisutch. Lineage (NCBI taxonomy): Eukaryota > Metazoa > Chordata > Actinopteri > Salmoniformes > Salmonidae > Oncorhynchus > Oncorhynchus kisutch. The sequence continues at coordinate 2,316,017 of NW_022261984.1, forward strand.
TGTTCTTTTATACAGTCACACAAAGACACGGATAGTGAAAAATGGCCCAAGGTTCAAATCTGGGGACAAGAAAATCACAAGAAGATCCACCACAATAACGTGCCGTGTTGTTAAACTGGATATTCACAGAATGGATTGTCGTCTCTTTCCGCCTTATTATGTTGTTCTCTTGCCCACTCTCAAACTTCCATCCCTTCTCTTCTCCCCCATCTTTTACTCTTCAACTCTTTTCCTCTCTGCAATTTGTTTGTCCATCACTGTGTTTTCAGTGCTCTTTGCCGCATTTCCACGGGAGCTTGCTGATACCTAAATTACATGTTTCTCCGCAGCTCTTTAGCAGGGCTGTCAGCTTCTTCTTTGGGTTAAAATAAACATCTAGCCTTTTCCCTTCCACAGCCCATGATATCATGCAGTAAAGCCCAGCAGGACTGAGAGGGGAGAGTCAGGGCTTCCCTGCGTGTGCACTGTTTTTGACAGATACAGAAACACAGTAGAAGGAGGGATGAAGAAGAAAGGAGCGAGAGAGCAATAGTGGAATTAAAAGACAGAGATTCAGATAGGGGGATAAACAGAAGAAGGATAGAAACATACAGAGAAAAAAGATGGTAAAAGAGAGAGATAATATATCAACTAGCTCTCATAGTCTATCAACTAGCTCTCATAGTCTATCAACTAGCTCTCACAGTCTATCAACTAGCTCTCACAGTCTATCAACTAGCTCTCATAGTCTATCAACTAGCTCTCACGGTCTATCAACTAGCTCTCACAGTCTATCAACTAGCTCTTATAGTCTATCAACTAGCTCTCATAGTCTATCAACTAGCTCTCATAGTCTATCAACTAGCTCTTATAGTCTATCAACTAGCTCTCATAGTCTATCAACTAGCTCTCACGGTCTATCAACTAGCTCTCATAGTCTATCAACTAGCTCTCATAGTCTATCAACTAGCTCTCATAGTCTATCGACTAGCTCTCACAGTCTATCAACTAGCTCTCACAGTCTATCAACTAGCTCTCACAGTCTATCAACTAGCTTTCACAGTCTATCAACAAGCTCTCACAGTCTATCAACTAGCTCTCACAGTCTAACATAGTCTATCAACTAGCTCTCATAGTCTATCAACTAGCTCTCACAGTCTATCAACTAGCTCTCACAGTCTATCAACTAGCTCTCACAGTCTATCAACTAGCTTTCACAGTCTATCAACAAGCTCTCACAGTCTATCAACTAGCTCTCACAGTCTATCAACTAGCTCTCACAGTCTAACAACTAGCTCTCACAGTCTATCAACTAGCTCTCACAGTCTATCAACTAGCTCTCACAGTTTATCAACTAGCTCTCACAGTCTATCAACTAGCTCTCACGGTCTACCAACTAGCTCTCACAGTCTATCAACCAGCTCTCACAGTCTATCAACTAGCTCTCACGGTCTATCAACTAGCTCTCACAGTCTATCAACTAGCTCTCACAGTCTATCAACTAGCTCTCACAGTCTATCAACTAGCTCTCACAGTTTATCAACTAGCTCTCACAGTCTATCAACTAGCTCTCACAGTCTATCAACTAGCTCTCACAGTCTATCAACTAGCTCTCACAGTTTATCAACTAGCTCTCACAGTCTATAAACTAGCTCTCATAGTCTATCAACTAGCTCTCACAGTCTATCAACTAGCTCTCACAGTCTATCAACTAGCTCTCACGGTCTATCAACTAGCTCTCACGGTCTATCAACTAGCTCTCACAGTCTATCAACCAGCTCTCACAGTCTATCAACTAGCTCTCACGGTCTATCAACCAGCTCTCACAGTCTATCAACTAGCTCTCACGGTCTATCAACTAGCTCTCACAGTCTATCAACTAGCTCTCACAGTCTATCAACCAGCTCTCACAGTCTATCAACTAGCTCTCACGGTCTATCAACTAGCTCTTATAGTCTATCAACTAGCTCTCATAGTCTATCAACTAGCTCTCATAGTCTATCAACTAGCTCTTATAGTCTATCAACTAGCTCTCATAGTCTATCAACTAGCTCTCATAGTCTATCAACTAGCTCTCACAGTCTATCAACTAGCTCTCACAGTCTATCAACTAGCTCTCACAGTCTATCAACTAGCTCTCATAGTCTATCAACTAGCTCTCACAGTCTATCAACTAGCTCTCACAGTTTATCAACTAGCTCTCATAGTCTATCAACTAGCTCTCACAGTCTATCAACTAGCTCTCATAGTCTATCAACTAGCTCTCACAGTCTATCAACCAGCTCTCACAGTCTATCAACTAGCTCTCACAGTCTATCAACTAGCTCTCATAGTCTATCAACTAGCTCTCACAGTCTAACATAGTCTATCAACTAGCTCTCATAGTCTATCAACTAGCTCTCACAGTCTATCAACTAGCTCTCACAGTCTATCAACTAGCTCTCACAGTCTATCAACTAGCTTTCACAGTCTATCAACAAGCTCTCACAGTCTATCAACTAGCTCTCACAGTCTATCAACTAGCTCTCACAGTCTATCAACTAGCTCTCACAGTCTATCAACTAGCTCTCACAGTTTATCAACTAGCTCTCACAGTCTATCAACTAGCTCTCACGGTCTACCAACTAGCTCTCACAGTCTATCAACCAGCTCTCACAGTCTATCAACTAGCTCTCACGGTCTATCAACTAGCTCTCACAGTCTATCAACTAGCTCTCACAGTCTATCAACTAGCTCTCACAGTTTATCAACTAGCTCTCACAGTCTATCAACTAGCTCTCACAGTCTATCAACTAGCTCTCACAGTCTATCAACTAGCTCTCACAGTTTATCAACTAGCTCTCACAGTCTATAAACTAGCTCTCATAGTCTATCAACTAGCTCTCACAGTCTATCAACTAGCTCTCACAGTCTATCAACTAGCTCTCACGGTCTATCAACTAGCTCTCACGGTCTATCAACTAGCTCTCACAGTCTATCAACCAGCTCTCACAGTCTATCAACTAGCTCTCACGGTCTATCAACCAGCTCTCACAGTCTATCAACTAGCTCTCACGGTCTATCAACTAGCTCTCACAGTCTATCAACTAGCTCTCACAGTCTATCAACCAGCTCTCACATCACAGTCTATCAACTAGCTCTCACGGTCTATCAACTAGCTCTCACAGTCTATCAACTAGCTCGCACAGTCTATCAACTAGCTCTCACGGTCTATCAACTAGCTCGCACAGTCTATCAACTAGCTCTCACGGTCTATCAACTAGCTCGCACAGTCTATCAACTAGCTCTCACGGTCTATCAGCTAGTTCTCACAGTCTATCAACCAGCTCTCACAGTCTATCAGCTAGTTCTCACAGTCTATCAACTAGCTCTCACAGTCTATCAGCTAGTTCTCACTCTCACAGTCTCACAGAAGTTCATCCATGTTTCTCAAACATCACATTTCGAAGTTTGAAGGTAAGGGTTAAGGTTTGGAATAGGCTTAAAACAGAAATAAAAAAAATACCTTCTATCCGCTGGATTTGAAGTTGAAACCTTTGGTAACAGAGGCAGATGCTTACCACCATCCACCATCCCAGTCAACAACACCCTAGCAAAACCAAAACTGACTTGAAAGGTAACAGCGCTCACTGTTGCCTCTAGTGGCCGGTGTCCACGTCATCTCCCGACTTCCTCAGACATGGATGGACAACGAATACAGACTTGTATCATGGGTGACCTGGCTCAATATGGGAGGCAGCTTGCTGCTTGGGAGAACAGTGTGACAGAGGTGGAGAAGAGGCCAAGAGGAGCCTCACAAAGAGAGGGATTAATGGAAGACTAAAACCGAATGGGCAGAATACCTAGAATACCTAGAATACCTAGATCCATGTCAAGTTACATCCTACATGTATAGTGGATGTTTCACACATAGTCACACTGCCTCCTGCACTGCTACCTACTACACACACACTCAAACACACACAAACACACAGTCGCCGGTGCCTGGAGCCAGCTAGTTACAGTTCCCTCTCTGTCTCTCCCATCACAGAGAAGGGCTTTTAGAGGAGGCTGATAGCGGTGATGATCTGCTCCTTCACATTTCCCCTGGCACATCACAGTCATGATCAAGTCTGTGTGATACACTGTGTGCGATAGACTGTGTGTGATGGAGTGTGTGTGATGGAGTGTGTGAAGCGGGACTGTGTGTGAACAGTGGACTGTACTAAGAGTGTCTGCAATCTCCACGAGGTGTTAGCTTGAATAGCTGTATACGGTAGCTCATGCTGGAGAAATTGGTTTGTGAGTGGGTGTACGTGTGTGTTTGTGTGTGTTCCCCAGTGACCACTGTCATCTCCCATCTCTCCCTCCCTTCTTCAGGATACCCTGTCTTATAGGCACATAGCAACATCCCCCCTCCCTTCTTCTATCAGGATACCCTGTCTTATAGGCACATAGCAACATCTCCCCTCCCTTCTCCTATCAGGATACCCTGTCTTATAGGCACATAGCAACATCTCTCCCTCCCTTCTCCTATATCAGGATACCCTGTCTTATAGGCACATAGCAACATCTCTCCCTCCCTTCTCCTATCAGGATACCCTGTCTTATAGGCACATAGCAACATCTCTCCCTCCCTTCTCCTATATCAGGATACCCTGTCTTATAGGCACATAGCAACATCTCCCCTCCCTTCTCCTATATCAGGATTCCCTCTCTTATAGGCACATAGCAACATCTCTCCCTCCCTTCTCCTATCAGGATACCCTGTCTTATAGGCACATAGCAACATCTCTCCCTCCCTTCTCCTATCAGGATACCCTGTCTTATAGGCACATAGCAACATCTCTCCCTCCCTTCTCCTATATCAGGATACCCTGTCTTATAGGCACATAGCAACATCTCTCCCTCCCTTCTCCTATATCAGGATACCCTGTCTTATAGGCACATAGGAAAAGGGAGGGAGAGATGTTGCTATCAGGATACCCTGTCTTATAGGCACATAGCAACATCTCTCTCTCCCTTCTTCAGGATACCCTGTCTTATAGGCACATAGCAACATCTCTCCCTCCCTTCTCCTATCAGGATACCCTGTCTTATAGGCACATAGGAAAAGGGAGGGAGAGATGTTGCTATCAGGATACCCTGTCTTATAGGCACATAGCAACATCTCTCTCTCCCTTCTTCAGGATACCCTGTCTTATAGGCACATAGCAACATCTCTCCCTCCCTTCTCCTATCAGGATACCATGTCTTATAGGCACATAGCAACATATCTCCCTTCCTTCTCCTATCAGGATACCCTGTCTTATAGGCACATAGCAACATCTCTCCCTCCCTTCTCCTATCAGGTTACCCTGTCTTATAGGCACATAGCAACATCTCTCCCTCCCTTCTCCTATCAGGATACCCTGTCTTATAGGCACATAGCAACATCTCTCCCTCCCTTCTCCTATCAGGATACCCTGTCTTATAGGCACATAGCAACATCTCTCTCTCTCCCTTCTCCTATCAGGATACCCTGTCTTATAGGCACATAGCAACATCTCTCCATCCCTTCTCCTATCAGGATTCCCTGTCTTATAGGCACATAGCAACATCTCTCTCTCCCTTCTTCTATCAGGATACCCTGTCTTATATGCACATAGCAACATCTCTCCCTCCCTTCTCCTATCAGGATACCCTGTCTTATAGGCACATAGCAACATCCCTCCCTCCCTTCTCCTATCAGGATACCCTGTCTTATAGGCACATAGCAACATCTCTCTCTCCCTTCTCCTATCAGGATACCCTGTCTTATAGGCACATAGCAACATCTCCCCATCCCTTCTCCTATCAGGATTCCCTCTCTTATAGGCACATAGCAACATCTCTCTCTCCCTTCTTCTATCAGGATACCCTGTCTTATAGGCACATAGCAACATCTCTCCCTCCCTTCTCCTATCAGGATACCCTGTCTTATAGGCACATAGCAACATCTCTCCCTCCCTTCTCCTATCAGGATACCCTGTCTTATAGGCACATAGCAACATCTCTCTCTCCCATCAAAATTTCTAGAGGCCAGAGCTGAGGTACACTAGGAATCTTTCGCTATGTTGTAAATGCACATCAAATGGGCACAGAGATACGAATACCATTAAGGCGCTCCATGGTGACGGTGTGTGTGTGTGTGTGTGTGTGTGTGTGTGTGTGTGTGTGTGTGTGTGTGTGTGTGTGTGTTGTGTGTGTGTGTGTGTTGTGTGTGTGTGCGCGGCCTCAAAGAGTAGAGGTAACATAATAAACGTAAATCTTTGATGTGTATGATATGTTAGGATGTTATGTTGGTATGGTTACATAAGACAGAAGGTTCATTAAGGCAAAAACAAAGGAGTGTGGTTGGTCAGGGTGGATGGGTGGGCGTGTAATGAAGGAGGGTGGTTGGTCAGGGTGGATGGGTGGGCGTGTAATGAAGGAGGGTGGTTGGTCAGGGTGGATGGGTGGGCGTGTAATGAAGGAGGGTGGTTGGTCAGGGTGGATGGGTGGGCGTGTAATGAAGGAGGGTGGTTGGTCAGGGTGGATGGGTGGGGCGTGTAATGAAGGAGGGTGGTTGGTCAGGGTGGATGGGTGGGCGTGTAATGAAGGAGGGTGGTTGGTCAGGGTGGATGGGTGGGCGTGTAATGAAGGAGGGTGGTTGGTCAGGGTGGATGGGTGGGTGTGTAATGAAGGAGTGTGGTTGGTCAGGGTGGATGGGTGGGTGTGTAATGAAGGAGGGTGGTTGGTCAGGGTGGATGGGTGGGTGTGTAATGAAGGAGTGTTGTTGGTCAGGGTGGATGGGTGGGCGTGTAATGAAGGAGGGTGGTTGGTCAGGGTGGATGGGTGGGTGTGTAATGAAGGAGTGTGGTTGGTCAGGGTGGATGGGTGGGCGTGTAATGAAGGAGTGTGGTTGGTCAGGGTGGATGGGTGGGCGTGTAATGAAGGAGTGTGGTTGGTCAGGGTGGATGGTTGGGTATGTAATGAAGGAGTGTGGTTGGTCAGGGTGGATGGGTGGGTGTGTAATGAAGGAGGGTGGTTGGTCAGGGTGGATGGGTGGGTGTGTAATGAAGGAGGGTGGTTGGTCAGGGTGTGTAATGAAGGAGTGTGGTTGGTCAGGGTGGTTGGTCAGGGTGTGTAATGAAGGAGTGTGGTTGGTCAGGGTGGATGGGTGGGTGTGTAATGAAGGAGTGTGGTTGGTCAGGGTTGATGGGTGGGCGTGTGACACGAACGTCTAGCAATCCAAAGGTTGCGTGTTCAAATCACAACTTGAGCATTTTAGCTAATTAGAAACTTTGCAACCGCTTCCTACTTAACATAATTAATAGCAACTACTTAGCATGTTAGATAACCCTTCCCCTAAACCTAACCACTACCTAATCTCTACCCTAACTCAAACCCTTAACCCTAACGGTAGGCCCTAATTGTAAAAAAGAATTTGTTCTTAACTGACTTGCCTGGTTCAGTAAAAGTAAATAAAATAAAAATGTTAAATCTAACCTTAACCCACAAGCCTAGCTAACATTAGCCACAACACATTGGAATTCGTAACATATTATACGTATTGCAAATTAGTAATATTTTGTACAAAATGGATGATGGACATCCACAAATGAATACATACAGTACCATAAACCTACAACTGGTTGGTGTGTGCGTGCATGCCAGTATGTGTGTGTACCTGGGTGAGTTTACTTGTGTGTGTGCATGCGGTATGTGTGTGTACCTGGGTGAGTTTACTTGTGTGTGTGCATGCCGGTATGTGTGTGTACCTGGGCGAGTTTACTTGTGTGTGTGCATGCCGGTATGTGTGTGTAACTGGGTGAGTTTACTTGTGTGTATGCATGCCGGTATGTGTGTGTACCTGGGTGAGTTTACTTGTGTGTGTGCATGCCGGTATGTGTGTGTACCTGGGTGAGTTTACTTGTGTGTGTGCATGCTGGTATGTGTGTGTACCTGGGTGAGTTTACTTGTGTGTGTGCATGCCGGTATGTGTGTATACCTGGGTGAGTTTACTTGTGTGTGTGCATGCTGGTATGTGTGTGTACCTGGGTGAGTTTACTTGTGTGTGTGCATGCTGGTATGTGTGTGTACCTGGGTGAGTTTACTTGTGTGTGTGCATGCATGCAGAAAAACTACAACCTATTTCTGTGTGTGTGTGTGTTTTTGCTTGTGCATCTGCCAGCCTCCCTCACCCCCAGCCAACATCCCCAGCCCATCAGGGGCCTTCTTTCCTGCCCCTGTCCCCCCTGACGTCTGCCATGGCTGGGTGGCATCTGAGTCCCCTTGACCCGACCCCGGTGTCTCTGGTACTCTGGCTACGTCCCGAATGGCACCATATTCCCTACATAGTGCACTACTTTTGATGGCGTCTGGTCAAAAGTAGTAAACTAAATATGGAATAGGGTGCCCTTTGAGACGCAGCCTCTGTCCCTGGTCACTGGGAGTTCATCACTGATTAATGGCTGTGACAGTGCGTGGGCCCGCTGGTGGTGGCAGCCCAAGAGGTCCGGGCACACCGTGGGTCCCTTAGCACCTGTCATGTCAGCAGATGCAAATAGGCCTTAATGGCCCGGTGGAGCTGATTGCCTGGTTTAAAAACCATTGGATCTAGTAGGGAACCAATCGGAACACTCATCTAGGAGCTATGAATCGCTTTGGGTCTCGTTCTCTCTCTGGGTCTCTCCCTCTCTGGGTCTCTCACTCTCTCTCTGGGTCTATCCCTCTCTGGGTCTCTCCCTCTCTCAACATCTCACTAGGTCTTTAAATTTTTCTCTGTTACTTTCACCACACCTCCTCTTTCACTCATGCATTCCTCTCTCTCTCTCTCTCTCTCCCTCTCTCTTCCTCTCTCTCTCTCTCTCTCTGTCTCTCTCTCTCTCTTCCTCTCTCTCTCTCTCTCTGTCTCTCTCTCTCCCTCTCTCTCTCTGTTTGTCTCTCTCTCTCTGTTTGTCTCTCTCTCTGTTGTCTCTCTCTCTGTTTGTCTCTCTCTCTCTCTCTCTGTTTCTCTCTCTCTCTCTGTTTGTCTCTCTCTCTCTCTTTGTCTCTCTCTCTGTTTGTCTCTCTCTCTGTTTGTCTCTCTCTCTCTCTGTTTGTCTCTTTCTCTCTCTCTGTTTGTCTCTCTCTGTTCGTTTGTCTCTCTCTCTGTTTGTCTCCTCTCTCTCGCTCTGTTTGTCTCTCTCTCCCTGTTTGTCTCTCTCTCTGTTTGTCTATCTCTCTGTTTGTCTCTCTCCTCTCTCTGTTTGTCTCTCTCTCTCTCTCTCTGTTTGTCTCTCTCTCTCTCGCTCTGTTTGTCTCTCTCTCTGTTGTCTCTCTCTCTCGCTCTGTTGTCTCTCTCTCTGTTTGTCTCTCACTCTCTCCTCTGTTTGTCTCTCTCGCTCTGTTTGTCTCTCCTCTCTCGCTCTGTTTGTCTCTCTCTCTGTTTGTCTTTCTCTCTCGCTCTGATTGTCTCTCTCTCTGTTTGTCTCTCTCTCGCTCTGTTTGTCTCTCTCGCTCTGTTTGTCTCTCTCTCTCTCTCTGTTTGTCTCTCTCTGTTTGTCTCTCTCTCTCTCTCTGTATGTCTCTCTCTGTTCTCTCTCTCCTCTGTTGTCTCTCTCTCTCGCTCTGTTTGTCTCTCTTTCTGTTTGTCTCTCTCTCTGTTTGTCTATCTCTCTGTTGTCTCTCTCTCTCTCTCTGTTTGTCTCTCTTCTCTCTCTCTGTTGTCTCTCTCTCTCTCGCTCTGTTTGTCTCTCTCTCTGTTTGTCTCTCTCTCTCGCTCTGTTTGTCTCTCTCTCTGTTTGTCTCTCTCTCTCTCTCTCTCTCTTTGTCTCTCTCGCTCTGTTTGTCTCTCTCCTCTCGTTTGTCTTCTCTCGTTGTCTTGTCTCTCTCGCTCTGTTTGTCTCTCTCTCGTTTGTCTCTCTCTCGCTCTGTTTGTCTCTCTCGCTCTGTTTGTCTCTCTCTCTCTCTGTTTGTCTCTCTATGTTTGTCTCTCTCTCTCTCTGTATGTCTCTCTCTCTCTGTCTCTCTCTCTCTCTCTCTCTCTCTGCTTGTCTCTCTCTCTCGCTCTGTTTGTCTCTCTCTCTCTCTTTGTCTCTCTCTCTGTTTGTCTCTCTCTCTGTTTGTCTCTCTCTCTCTCTGTTTGTCTCTTTCTCTCTCTCTGTTTGTCTCTCTCTGTTCGTTTGTCTCTCTCTCTCTCTGTTTGTCTCTCTCTCTCGCTCTGTTTGTCTCTCTCTCCCTGTTTGTCTCTCTCTCTGTTTGTCTCTCTCTCTGTTTGTCTCTCTCTCTCTCTGTTTGTCTCTCTCTCTCTCTCTCTGTTTGTCTCTCTCTCTCTCTCTGTTTGTCTCTCTCTCTGTTGTCTCTCTCTCTCGCTCTGTTTGTCTCTCTCTCTGTTTGTCTTTCTCTCTCGCTCTGATTGTCTCTCTCTCTGTTTGTCTCTCTCTCGCTCTGTTTGTCTCTCTCGCTCTGTTTGTCTCTCTCTCTCTCTCTCTGTTTGTCTCTCTCTGTTTGTCTCTCTCTCTCT